>NC_042616.1:215975096-216275096 GCF_901001135.1 Rhinatrema bivittatum
AGGCCTCTTCATGCGGCCCTGGTGCTGCTGCCGTTGCTCCTTTATGCAGCAGGGATGCCGCTGCCTGCTCCTGTCCCTGGGTTCTGGATATTCGCGCACGTGCGCCTCATCACAGTATTGAAAGGGCCAGTGGCAGGAAAAGCCCACGGCCCCAACGATGACATCATAAGCCTGCTCCTTCACCAGCTCTATAAAAGGGCTCTCTTCCACTTCCTCGGGGCCTTCGAATTGGACTTCACAGTGGACTGTGGTCTTCCTTCCGGTCAAGGTTCTTCGTGGTCTTCTTGTGTCTTGATGACTTCGTTTGATGTTCCAGATGTTCCTGGTCTCCTTCGTATGATGTTTCTGGTCCTGTTCCTCGTTGGAGCTCCTTCGTTGTCTCTTCAGTATCCTGATGTTCCTTGTCCAGTTCCAATGTTCCATGTCCAGAAGTTCTGATGTTCTATGTCCTGAAGTTCCTGATGTTCCATGTTCCAGTCCTGGTCATGATGTCCTTGTCTTCGGTTCTTCGTCCTGCTTCCAGGTTTCCTGCTTGACCACCTTTCCTGGTGTGTAACCATCATGGTCTGTGACCAGCTCATGGGGGGCGCTGTGTAGGGTGCTTTGTGGCACAAGGCCTGTCTTCATGTCTGCACCACAAGTCTCGGGAAGGCCCCTTGTTTTTAATTCCAAGGTCTGTTCCTGAATCCGAGTTCTGAAGTCTTGAATCCTGAGTCTTTAATCCTGTTCCTGGTCTTCGGAGTACCTAGTGCCTGCTTCCATCCATGCCCAAGATTCAAGCCAGAACCTGTTCTGCTTTAGCGTGGTCCGTGACCAGCCACAGGCAACTGTGTAGGGCATGCCTCGAATCAACCTCTTCTGAATCTTCGACATGTTTCCGGTTCCAAGTCTTCACTTTCTCGCCTGGAGTCTGCTTCGCTTTTGGCATGGTCCATGACCAGCCATGGGCGGCTGTGTAGGGTGCGCTGTGGTGAAGTACTCACCCTGTTCTAGAGCCTGAACCCTGAATCTTTGCTTGAGTCTTCCAAGTATCCTGGATCCTTGTCCGAGTCTTCCAAGTTCCATGAAACCTTGTCCGAGTTTTCCAAGTATCCTGAAATCTTGTCTGAGTCTTCCAAGTATCCTGAAACCTCGTCTGAGTCTTCCAAGTTCCTTGAGTCCTTGTCTGAGTCTTCCAAGTATCCTGAAACCTCGTCTGAGTCTTCCAAGTTCCACGCATCCTCGTCTGAGTCTTCCAAGTTCCTGAGTTCCATGTCTCATCTTGTTCCTGCCCTCAGCCTCCATCTGGCCTCATGCACTCATCGTTCCCAAGCGGCGGGTCCGGAAGGGCTACCGAGTGGCCGGAGAGCTACTCTTGAGACCAGCATTGTGTTGCTGGGTCTCACCAGTGCGTGTAGGTCCAGTGGAGGGCTGAGCCTGCCTTGTTCCAGTTCCTGATATTCCAAGTCTTGATCCCGGTCCAGCCTCGTTCCAGCTCCAGCTCATGCCTGAATACTCTTACCTCCCATGGTGTGTCTTGGGGCTCCTCCCTGAGCCGCGCTGTGGGCCAAGGGCTCACAATCTCTCTGAGCAAGCAACCGCATCTCTGTGCTCGCAACAGTTTGACTGTGAAGAAGTGTATGTTAGACCCTCTTTAAAAACCCAGGACCAGATCCACCTTGTCACGGTTATGAGCCTTTGGGCTCTAGCATGTTTATGCAGACTAGTAGATGAACCCACTAGGCCCACACTGATAACTGGGACTGATGCTGGGGCTTCAACTATATCAGCTCTGTTCCCTGCAGGTTGAGCCTTTGGGTTCCTGGGGCCGGCAGTACTTAGGCAAATGTCCCCTAGGGGGCGGTCAAGGAGAGTCCAGGTACAAGCAGAGGTCAGGGTTGGTGGTGGAAAGGCAGGGACCAGGTACAGGCTGAGGTCTGGGCAGGTGGTGTGGGAAGCAGGGTCATATTCTGTAGCAGAGGTCAATACCAGAGAATCAGTCTGAGACAAACATGACATTGGTGGACCTGACAAGACAAGGAAGACTGGCAAGGTACAAGCAAGGCAAGAGCATAGACAAGACAAAAACCAAGGCACAAACAAGGCAAAGCAAGGCTTGGACTAGGAAAGGCAAGGCAGAGAGAAAGGCAGAATATAGCACAAGGCAAAAAGACATAAAGAGCAACATGCACTATAGACTAGGCAGGGGATCTTTTGCTGAGGGGGAGAGAGGAGCGTGGGAGGAGTTTAAATACCTCATCATGTAACCTCATCAGGAGGGTAAATGTAACTCAGGACTTGCTAGAGACATAAAGTTCCTGGATGTAATAAATGATTGCTTCATGGAGCAATTGGTTCAGGAACCAACAAGAGAGGGAGCTATTTTAGATTTAATTCTTAGTGGAATGCAAGATTTGGTGAGAGAAGTACGGTGGTTGGGCCACTTGGCAACAGTGATCATAACATGATCAAATTTAAACTAATAACTGGAAGGGGGACAATAAGTAAATCTGCAGCTCTAACACTAAATTTTAAAAAGGGAAACTTTGATAAAATGAGAAAAATAGTTAGAAAAAAACTGAAAGGTGCAGCTGCAAAGGTTAAAAGTGTTCAACAGGCATGGACATTGTTTAAAAATACAATCCTAGAGGCGCGCAGTCCATATGTATTCCGCGCATTAAGAAAAGTGGAAGGAAGGCAAAACGATTACCGTCATGGTTAAAAGGTGAGGTGAAAGAGGCTATTTTAGCCAAAAAAAATCCTTCAAAACTTGGAAGAAGGATCCATCTGAAGAAAATAGGATAAAACATAAGCATTGTCAAGCTAAGTGTAAAACATTGATAAGACAGGCGAAGAGAGAATTTGAAATGAAATTGGCCATAGAGGCAAAAACTCATAATAAAACCTTTTAAAAATATATCCAAAGCAAGAAACCTGTGAGGGAGTCGGTTGGACCATTAGATGACAGAGGGGTTAAAGGGGCTCTTAGGGAAGATAAGGCCACTGCAGAAAGACTAGATGAATTATTTGCCTCCGTGTTTACTAATGAGGATGTTGGGGAGATACCAGTTACGGAGATGGTTTTCAGGGGTGATGAGTCAGATGAACTGAACGAAATCACTGTGAACCTGGAAGATGTAGTAGGCCAGATTGACAAACTAAAGAGTAGCAAATCACCTGGACCGGATGGTATGCATCCTAGGGTTCTGAAGGAACTAAAAAATGAAATTTCTGATCTATTAGTTAAAATTTGTAACCTATCATTAAAATCAGCCACCGTACCTGAAAACTGGAGGGTGGCCAATGTAACCCCAATATTTAAAAAAGGCTCCAGGGGCGATCCGGGTCACTATAGACCAGTGAGCCTGACTTCAGTGCCGGGAAAAATAGTGGAAACTATTCTCAAGAACAAAATTGTAAAGCATATAGAAAGACATGATTTAATGGAACATAGTCAACATGGATTTACCCAAGGGAAGTCTTGCCTAATAAATCTGCTTCATTTTTTTGAAGGGGTTAATAAACATGTGGATAAAGGTGAACCGGTAGATGTAGTGTATTTCGATTTTCAGAAGGCGTTTGACAAAGTCCCTCATGAGAGGCTTCTACGAAAACTAAAAAGTCATGGGATAGGAGGCGATGTCCTTTCGTGGATTACAAACTGGTTAAAAGACAGGAAACAGAGAGTAGGATTAAATGGTCAATTTTCTCAGTGGAAAAGGGTAAACAGTGGAGTGCCTCAGGGATCTGTACTTGGACCAGTGCTTTTCAATATATATATAAATTATCTGGAAAGGAATACGACGAGTGAGGTTATCAAATTTGCAGATGATACAAAATTATTCAGAGTAGTTAAATCACAAGCAGACTGAGATACATTGTAGGAGGACCTTGCAAGACTTGAAGATTGGGCATCCAAATGGCAGATGAAATTTAATGTGGACAAGTGCAAGGTGTTGCATATAGGGAAAAATAACCATTGCTGTAGTTACACGGTTAGGTTCTATATTAGGAGCTACCACCCAGGAAAAAGATCTAGGCATCATAGTGGATAATACTTTAAAATTGTCAGCTCAGTGTGCTGCAGCAGTCAAAAAAGCAAATAGAATGTTAGGAATTATTAGGAAGGGAATGGTTAATAGAACGGAAAATGTCATAATGCCTCTATATTGCTCCATGGTGAGACCACACCTTGAATACTGTGTACAATTCTGGTCGCCGCATCTCAAAAAAGATAGTTGCGATGGAGAAGGTACAGAGAAGGGCAACCAAAATGATAAAGGGGATGGAACAGCTTCCCTATGAGGAAAGGCTAAAGAGGTTAGGGTTGTTCAGCTTGGAGAAGAGGCGGCTGAGGGGGGATATGATAGAGGTCTTTAAGATCATGAGAGGTCTTGAACGAGAAGATGTGACTCGGTTATTTTCACTTTCGAATAATAGAAGGACTAGGGGGCATTCCATGAAGTTAGCAAGTAGCACATTTAAGACTAATAGGAGAAAATTCTGTTTTACTCAACGCACAATAAAGCTCTGGAATTTGTTGCCAGAGGATGTGGTTAGTGCAGTTAGTGTAGCTGGGTTCAAAAAATGTTTGGATAAGTTCTTGGAGGAGAAGTCCATTAATGGCTATTAATCAATTTTACTTAGGGAATAGCCACTGCTATTAATTGCATCAGTAGCATGGGATCTTCTTAGTGTTTGGGTAATTGCCAGGTTCTTGTGGCCTGGGTTTAGCCTCTGTTGGAAACAGGATGCTGGGCTTGATGGACCCTTGGTCTGACCCAGCATGGCAATTTCTTATATTCTTATGTTCATCTAGGTTGGATTTCCTTCAAGGCCTGCCTGGCGCAACCGGGTGTGTATTCCGTGCATTTGGACGGAGTGGCACACTTGGGGATGTGGCAGGCTGGCAGCAGCAGGAGAGGCCATGGGCTGCTGGCTGGTTAGGCTCCACCTGGCCTGCAGCCTCACCTGCTGCTATTCAGCCCACAATTCTTTCTGCTTGGAGGGGAGGGAGCAGAAGCTGTGTGTGGGTGAGCATGCTCTCTCCCCCCCAAGCAGGAAGATCAGTGGGCTGCAGTGGTATACTAAGGGGGGGTGGATACAAGAAGTCCCGCGGCAGCGCAAAGTAACATGCTGGTGGGGTTCCTACTCCCTGCCAGCAAAAGTGATGTCCTGAAGGGCTGCCGGTGTTACCTCCAAGCCAGCAGCAGAAGAAGAGACCCTGCGGTGCTGCTGTCCTTTCCCCAGAGCCGGAAGCAGATTAAGAGGCCCTGTCATGCCACCGGCCTTTCCCAGAGCTGGAGGTAGATGAAGAGGTCCAAAATGTGTGTGTGTATATGTGTGTGTGAGGGTGCCTGTGTGTGTGTGACTGTGTAAGAACTTCTGTGTAAGTCTGTATGAGAACGTGTGCCTGTGAATGTGTCTGTGTGAAACCTTGTGTGTTTGTGTATGTTTTGTGCCTGTGAGAGCCTGTGTGTCACATATAGGCTCTCACAGGCACCACACACACACACACACAAACATAATATATCTATGAGGGTGAGGGAGAGGCAATGTATGTTAGAGAGAGGGAGTGTGTGAAAGAATGAATGTGTTATTGTGCATGTTTTATTTTTATATATATATATATATATATATATATATATATATATATATATAAAAGAAATCAAAAACTAAGGCAATGTATTGTATATTATTAATAGTGCTTACCATGTAATATATGCAAAAAAACCCCAATAACAAAAATTGTTTGGGGAAAAAGCACTATTGTATTCCTCATATAATTAATTTCAAAACTTCCGTGATTTCATAAATATAATTATGCTTTATTGAAAAATATATATTAAATATCAATTTTTCTATTTTTTATAAAACATTCCATCAATATAAAATTTTTATATATTAAATTGAACCTCAATAACAATATCCACAATTATACCATCATATACCCGTCTTATATTTGCCCTCTACTTTATACTACCTCTAATCTCAATCTGTCCCTCAATTACCCAAATAACACCAGAGGATGAAAATTTTTTAATAATACTATTGGTCTTCTTATGTGATAAACACCACTGGATCTATAAATCTATGTATTATATAATCATTTTTATGACATTTATATATTATTATTATTTAGAGACCAAGGGGGTCATTTTCCAAGGAGTTACCGCGGGAGATAAATTCGCAAATCACGCTAACAGCCGTTAACGTGATTTGCGAATGCAAATTTGTAATTTGGTATTCAGGGGGCGGAGTTGGGGCGGAGCATATGTAAAGCGGGAAACAGTTATTGTGTGCCGCGAAACAGCTGCAGTGTTAGCACGGCTCCTATCGCGGCTAATAGCTACAACCCTTTCATTCGTGTTACATTGTGCGCTAGAGGCCAGTAAAGGTTTATCGTGGTCCACAACAATTCCAAACGGCTTATTTCAGTACGAGAGAGAGCGAGAGAGAGTGCCTTGCTATAGATCCTACTCCCTAGACAGGTATTTGTATCCCCATGGTAGGCCCACCTAGTAACTCGAGGTGGGGATTAGGTATGAGCATAGGGGGTTGGGGGCCACTTTCACATTCAACATGAGACGTACGAACAGAACAGTGGTCTCTTGTGAAGATTTGATGACCTTCGGAGTGAGGAAACTCACTCCAAGAAGAGATTTGGGCAACGTTCTCTCAACCTAGCTTGATGGACACACTACCTGGGCAACAACAAGCTAAGTTGAGAGAATGTTGCCCAAATCTCTTCTTGGAGTGAGTTTCCTCACTCCGAAGGTCATCAAATCTCCTCCTTGGAAAATGACCCCCTTGGTCTCTAAATAATAATAATATATAAATGTCATAAAAATGATTATATAATACATAGATTTATAGATCCAGTGGTGTTTACCATATAAGAAGACCAATAGTATTATTAAAAAATTTTCATCCTCTGGTGTTATTTGGGTAATTGAGGGACAGATTGAGATTAGAGGTAGTATAAAGTAGAGGGCAAATATAAGACGGGTATATGATGGTATAATTGTGGATATTGTTATTGAGGTTCAATTTAATATATAAAAATTTTATATTGATGGAATGTTTTATAAAAAATAGAAAAATTGATATTTAATATATATTTTTCAATAAAGCATAATTATATTTATGAAATCACAGAATTTTTGAAATTAATTATATGAGGAATACAATAGTGCTTTTTCCCCAAACAATTTTTGTTATTGGGGTTTTTTTGTGTGTATATATATATATATATATATATATATATATATATTTTTTTTTTTTTTTTTTTTTGTGTATGAGAGAGAAGATAAAATGTATGAGTCCCTTCCTCCACCAATCCACAACAATCTCAGGGTAACCGGAAATCAGATGCTTGGTAAAAAAGAGCAGATTTTTAAATCCTTATTAGTTTTATTTATTGGGTATAATTTGATGATTCTGCTCTTTTGAAATATTTTTTTTTGGGGGGAATAGAACATTTTTTAATTGGATTTTTTATTCATCAAATTTTTGAAAAATTTTATAGTGTTTGGGAAATTTTTTATATTCTATTCATTAACTGAAATATTCTTTTTATGAATATGACTTTACTAATTTGATTAATGTTTTATATTTCTTGATGTTATATAATGTTTTATGAAGAATAGTAATGTTTCTATTTTTCCATTGTTGCTCTGCATATAGATCTCTTTATTCTGTATTTGGTCAGGGTCTCTCTGTGTTCTGCATATGTGAGGGAGGTGAGGTATTTTGTTAGCATGTAATTTCTGTGTAGGGATCTATAGCAGCCTGGTTTCCTAATAAGAGTTTTATTGGTGTTCTAGGGCCTGGTGTAATATGTGCAGTGTTGCCTTTTCATAGATAAGGTTGTTAGGGTTGTTTTGATATGGGAAGTTTACTATATTGTAATGGTTATTCTGTTTGTTCATGGCTTTCTGAGAGCCAAGCTCACAACCAATGCGCATTACAAAAAAAGTCTAACTCCATAGGAACTCCAAGTGTTTTTTTTTTTGCAGAGTTTTCTGGTTGGCTCCACAGGAGTGCATGTAAATATCATATGCATGTTGTAAGTGATATTTTTGCCTCAGAAGACTGTACTTTTGAATGTTCTTTTTCATGTAAAATGTGCTATAAATGCATAATTTGTGTGTGCCTGTAAAGGGTGTGGGAGTGTGTGTGTAAGGCTGTAAAGGTTGCCTAGGGTACCTAATATACTTCTCTGTCCATGGGTTCTGGGTGGGTGGGGGCTTGTCAGTTTTAAAAATATAGATTGCAGGGCGGATCTGGGCTTTATTTGATGGGCCCAGGACAGGTACTGACTGAATCGGGGGGGGGGGGAGACCACAGTAATTTTTCACACATTAAAGCAAAAAAGCTAGCACCGACCCTGCTTCAAGGGGCAGCGCAGGCCTAGGGATTGAGCTGGCAGGAGGCAAGGAATGCTGGCATTCGAGTCACGACAAAGTTTCATGGCATGTTTGGTGAGCGCAGCTGGTAACAGGGCCATCCCGCGGCTAGCCCAATGTTACACATTAACTGTTACAGCACTAACTGTTATGATTCCCGGCCATGGGATGCCAAGGCCGGGGCCCTTACTTTCCTCTGAGCCAGCCCCACGGTATCCTCCGGTGGCCCCCCGTGCTTTCAGGGCCGCAGCTTGGCCGCTCTGCAGCGGCGTCTCCACGAAGGAGACACCGCCGAACTCCTGCGCTTCCTCCTTCAGCCCTGCCTCCTAGGCATGTGCGTGTGCAGGAGGCTGTAACTTAAAGGGACCTCGGTGGGAAATGCAACCCGGCCCTCCAGAGTGACGTCAGACGCTGACTACATTTAAACCACCACCATCCTTTCAGTCCTCACCTTGCAACGAGGTTCGCTCTTATGAGTCTTGCTAGTTGCTGTCTTTACCTGTTCCTGCCTTGTTCCTTCTCCAGCCCTTCCTTGCCTGCTCCTGGCTTCTGACTTTGGCTTGTCTCCTGGCTTCTGACTTCAGCTCGTCTCCTGGCTCCTGACTTCGGCTCGTCCTCTGGTATCCTGCTTGCTGCCTGTCTTGACTCTGGTTTGTCTTCAGTCTATGCTGCCTGCCACCTGCCCTGACTCCTGGTTTGTCCTACTTCCTGCTTGTCTGTTGCCTGATGTCTTCCAGACTGCTCCGTCCAGGAGACCTCACCTAAGTCCAAGCGGCTTGGGTCCTCCTGGGCTCCTCCTGGGGGGACCTCGGGCTTTCAGTGGTGAAGTTCCAGTTGGTCTCCTGGTTCCAGTCACTCCTCCGCTTTGCAACCTTGGGACTACTCTTCAGGTATTCGCCTTCCGGAGACCACACATAAGTCCAAGTGGCTCGGATCCTCAAGGGCTCCTCCCGGGGGGATCTCGGGCTTCCAGTGGTGAAGATTTGGTGGGTCTCCTGACTTGAACCGCCTCCCGGCTATGACCTCCACTGTGGGCCTTCTCACGGTGCACCTTCATCATCTCTAGCCGGCTCAAGGGTCCACGAACTCAACACTAACTCTGGAAGTGTTAGTGCTCACCCCGCCAGGAGGGAGGAGTTAGCGATCTGTTAGGCTTGGCTCCTGTAGGAGGAGGAATTAGCAATCTTGTTAGTGCTCTGCTCCCCCAGAGGGGAGAAGTAGGCAAAGTGTTATGCTTCATTCCTGTAAGGGGAGGAGCCAGCAACCTGTATGATCCTCATGGGGAGTTAGCTATCTGCTATGGATCAGCTTCCGCAGAGAGAGGAGTAATGGTCTGATGTGGGTTGGCTCCCACAGAGTGGCAGATGATGATACCGCTCTATTAGTGTAAGGAGTAACACTTAGTAGAAATAGTGAATCCCTGGGCCGATGGCAGATGACAGTGCCCTCAAGTGGAGATCCTGAGAGGGACCACCAACTAGGCTGAAGTATTGAGACAAACACAGATAGTTCTTTATTAGACTGGAAGTGGAACCACCAGAGGTGGCAGTAGTGAGCTGATGTACCTGGCAGGGCTGAAATCCCTCTGATACTGGAATTACGATCTCTGAGTTGCTGAGCTGTAAGAAGAGACTATAGGTAGCGAGTAGACAGGTTATGCTGGACATATAACCAGTGGTAGATGATACACTCACACTTGTAGATATCTGTAATGTCTTCCTATGCAACAGAGAGTCTTCAGTATTCAGGAACAGGAGCCGCAGGCGAATACTGGTTCTTATAAGCAGTCTGAAATAGAACTCACAATAACTGTGTATGGGATGGCTTCTGGAACAGACGAGAAGCTAGGAGAGATTTAGGAACATAGGCCCTCGTGGAGCGAGTACCGGTTCCTATCTGTAAATCTGTAATAGTAATCCATAAGATATAGGTATGTGATATCTTCTGAGGAAGAAGAGAGTCTCTGAAAGGTGTTAGGAACATAGGCCCTCGTGGAGCGAGTACCGGTTCCTATTCTGCAGCCTGCAATGGTAACTCACGATCTCCGTACCTGCGATAACGTCTTAGACTGAAGGGAGTCTTAGAGATTAGGAACATGGGCCCTCGTGGAGCGAGTACCAGTTCCTCTCTGTAATAGGACTCATTGTGTTCACATCTGTTATCACCTCCAGGCAATAGGAGTCTTCTGAGTCTTTGTGAACGTAGGCCCTTGAGGAGCGAGTACCGGATCCCGTCCAACAATCTGAAATCAAGAAGAGAGAGAGCAGGGCCCCCGAGGAGCAGGTACCCCTGGGTGAGTTTGTAGAGGCAGAGCAGCGGAGAAAGAATTCCCGAGAGTTGCGAGGTAGTCGATTCGTAGTAGCAATCAAAGACCTTTTATGTTGGAAGCGGATGACGTCACTACGGGGGGACGCCCCCGAGGTTCGCGCCCTTGCTGGTACAAGTCTGGAGTGTGCGCGCGTGCCCTTACGTCATCAGGAACATGGCGGATCCGTAGCTTCAGGCCAGCCCGGGGATTCCAGGAAGAAAATGACGAGAAGAAGCCGCGATAGCAACTGTCCGTCAGATCCGAAGGGAGTGGCCACAAGGTAGAGAGGGTGGAGTGAGGGCGAGAACAGGCACGAACGCAACAGGAAGATACTTAGCCCATTGCTTCTTTTTCTCTTTCTCTTAAGTTTTTAACATATCATGCATGTACGATTAAATCGTTCACACTGGGGATTCCCTTCAGGGTGATACGTAGTAGTACGACTTTTTGTGATCCCATACATTTGATAAAGCTGTTTAATTACTTCTGATTCAAATGCTCTTCCTTGGTCTGAATATATTCTTGTGGGATACCCATGTACAAACCATTGCTGCACTAATGTTTTGGCAGTGGTTATTGCTGTCTGGTCTCTTATTGGTACTGCCATTGTAAATCTAGTAAACATATCAGTAATTATTATTACATTTTCCATTCCGTAATTGCTAGGTTCTAATACTGTATAATCTATGGCTAAAACTTCTAATGGATATCTAGCATTGAAATGATGTAATTTTGCTCGTTCTCGTGGAGTCAAATTCTTTGCAAATATGCATCTTTCACATTCTTTCCCCCTTTTATTAACATCACTAGTCATACTCGGCCAATAATAATATTTCCTTAAACTTTTGAGTGTGGTTTCAGAGGAAAAATGCCCGGCATAATTATGTTTCATTTTGAAGGCTTCTTTGGTTAACATGGATGGTACTATTAATTGTTTTATCACAATTTGGTCTCATGTGTCTTTTATTATACGATACCATAATTCTTCTTGAAACATTAATCGATGTCACTGATCCATAGGTTCATTTGCGAGGTTGTCCAATCTGTCAAGTCAGGGACTTTTTCAGAAGCTTTAGCTTTTAAAATTAAATTCAAATCTCGATCTGATTGTTGTAATAGTTTCAACATTTCTTTTGTATAATCAAAATGGATTTTTTTCAGAAAACTTTAATGCTTTAACAACAGCTCTTGTTTCTTTTTTTTTGCACCAGAGATAATTTTTAATTTCTTCTGGTTGTATGATTAGAACATCTTTGTTGGTGTCCTCATATTCTGGTTCTTCTTTTATTGGAATTCTAGATAAAGCGTCTGCTACTAGATTCTGTCTTCCTGGTTTATAATTTATCTCAAATGAGAACTCTGCTAGATGTGTGAGCCATCTCTGTTCTACTGCCTGAACATTTGCTATTTCTAAGTACTTTTGCGAATTATGATCAGTTCTGATAGTAAATTTTTTGTACATTAAATAATCACGAAATTTGTCTGTTACAGCCCACTTTAGCACTAATAGCTCTAATTTAAAAGCATTATAATTACTATCATTATGTTCAGATTTACTGAGACCTCTACTTGCATAAGAAATCACTCTTTCCTGCCCCTCTTGAATTTGGCTTAATACGGCACCTAGTCCTTTATTACTCACATCAGTTGTCAAAATGAATGGTAATTCAAATATAGGATATGCCAAAATTGGTGCGGTTGCTAACTTTTTCGTTAAGGTTTCAAATGTAAGTTGACATTCTTGTGTCCACATAAATGTTTCTACTTTTGTTTGTTTCTTACTTTTTCCTATTAATCTGTGTAATCGTGAAACTATCTGTGCAAATGACAGAACGAAACGTGAAAAATAGCTTGCGAATTCCAAATATCTTCTTACATCTTTTACACATTTGGGTATAGGCCAATTTTGTAATGAGCTAATTTTAGATGCATCCACAGCCATTCCTTTTTCTGAAACTATATGACCTAAATAACTAACTTCCTTACATAATAATTTACATTTTGAGGGCTTTAGTTTTAAACCGCTGTCGGATAACCTTTGTAAGACCTGGCGTAAACGTATTAAATGAGTCTCAAAGTCCTTTGCAAAAACTAAGATATCATCTAAATAAAGCAGCAGAATACTGAAGATATAATCATTTAATATGAGCTGCATCAAGCACTGAAACGTAGTTGGAGCATTACTAAGGCCAAATGGCATCCTTGTCCACTCAAAGAAGCCAAACGGGGTCGTAACTGCAGTTTTAGCTCGATCTTGCTCATCCATTGCCATTTGAAAGTAGCCTGAAGTCAAATCTAGAGAGAAAACTAGGCTGCCTGACTCAGTGCATCTAATGCTTCATGGATTCTATGTAGCGGATAAGCATCTTTTACTGTAATACTGTTCAGTTTTCGATAGTCACAACAGAATCTTATCGTACCATCCTTCTTTCTAATAACTACTGCTGGAGATGCTCATGGACTACTACTCCATTGTAGAATTCCCTGAGCTACTAGATCTTGGACATGTCTTTTAAATTCATCAAATACACATGGTGATATTCTCCGGTATCTCTGTTTAATAGGTGAATGATCTTCAGTATTGATAGTATGCTTGATTATATCCATAAATCCTATGTCTGTATCATTTACTGAAAATACTTTCTTGTGGTTCAATAATAATTCTTGTAAAGATGTGATCTGTGTCTCTGATAAATTTTTCCAATCTACTTTGATTGGAATTGGTTCTTGTAGTCCCACTTCTGCTGTTGTAGTTGTCTCATCTGAACATATTTGGATAAATTGTCCCTCATGTTTAAGACTTATGGGAGCAGGTACATGTAATGCCTTCGGTCGGACTATCTCTGCTATCCTTGTTTTGGGAGCAAGGTGTATCTTTTTCTGACTAGCGTTTAAAATTCTATTTGGAACTTTTCCTTCTTTTGGTGATACTAAGACATTTGCTATTAAAACTTCTGATGGCAGGGTGATGGAATCAGTATGTGTCACTACTACATACCTGGTATTGATGGTTTGTAACTTTGGACAGTGGCCTTGAACTACCATTTCCGACATAGGCGATAAAGTTAATCCTCTATTTCCTATTAATTTCACAAAACAAATTCTTTCAGGTTCAGACTATCGAATTTTTGCCCAAATTTTATATATCCCATCTTTCTTAGAATTTGTCCCAGTTAGAAGTGTCAATTCTTTAAAAATTCCTTCCAAATCTTGTAGGATGTTCATACTCAAAATGCCTGGTATCTTGATTCCATCTTCATGTTGTGACCATTCAATATCTGGCACTATAAATATACATGTTTATCTTAGAGTTTGACCTAGATAAACAACATCCTCTTCAATGCATCCTCTTTCTGGAAAATCTAAGCCATTTACTGCCATAAACTTTACCCAGCTTGCATCTTCTAATACGGAGGTCTTTTTGAAGTGTTCCTAGAAATGTGATCCATGATTGTGGTAACATCTGAGCCTGTGTCAACAAAACATTTAGTTTCTATCCCATTAATAGTAATGTTAATAACAGGACTTTTCCCCAAAAGCTCTCTTCTTTTTGACTTCTGATTTTCTGATTTCCTTAACTGAACTTCCTTGTGTTCTCACACCAGAAGTTGATGCAACTTCCATAGGTTTTATCTCTGTATTAGCAGTTTAATTTGTACCTTTTATGTTGTATTTTGACTATGTTGTATGTTTCTTGGTCTCCAGGATGAATTTGCCTTTTTTTCTGAATTACAGTATCTTGTTATATGGGCCAGGTTCTTGACATCTATAACAAATAAATGCCCCCTGTTCATTTCTCAGTGGAGGTTTTCTTATTATTCTCTCTATGGGTATTCTTGCTTGTGTTGGTATTAATATATTCTCTTTTTCCTGTGTTATTCTGCACACATCTTGTAATTGTTGAGTCAATTTTTCTTCTTGTTGTTGTAATCTATCTTGCTGTACACACACTCTAGTAACTAACTTAGTTAATGACGACATTTCTTTTGCAAGTGTGCTATTTTCATTATTTTCTTCTGTTTGTTTTTACCATTTGTACAGGAACTTCTCCTCTATTACGAGTTAATAGACGAGGGGTTCTTTCTTTTTCTAATTGAACTATCTCATCTTCCTTGGCCCAAACTATTGTTTCTTGAATTAATTCACGATAAGTTATAAAGTGATGATCTTTTAATCTTTTCTTCATTTATCTGCGAAGGTCTTTTAACATGGCTAGTGCATTGCCAATACATTCAGGATCTCTAGATATTGCTCTATTCATTTTTTCCTGCAGGTGATATGCATAAGTTCTCAAGACTTCATCATATAATTGTTTGCGGTCACAGAATTTTTGAACCCTTATACTAATAGGTAGCTTGTTTCCATAAACTATTTTTAATTGCTTGAATAAATCTTCTATGTCCCTTAACTGATCTGCTGCCGTAAATTTTACAGTGTCTCCTGCATGACCTACTAAATGATCTTTTACAATTTCCAGCTGATCTTCTTCAGGAATACAAAGTACTTTAAGTGCAGCTTTTGTTCTGTCTATCCACTCTTCCACTGTAAGATCTCCTTGTTTCTTTGGAACACCTGAGAAATCTGGAATCTTTTTATCTTTAGGAATGTACATGGACATAGTTCTATGACCTTCAGCATCCTGTATTCTCCTTAAATATTCTTCTCTGACTCTTTCTCTTGCTTCATTAGCTTCTACTCTTCCCCTTAACTGTTCTAAAGTTGCTCTTAAATCTTCTGTTTTTATTAGGTTTTCCAATCCTGCCCGACTATGCCAAAAATGTAAACCATCGCCCTAGGTTGAAGGTTCTTTCCCACTTTATAGATGATGTTAAAATATTGTAATCGCTAAGCTGCTATAGAACCCTACGATGTTACCCAGGTGAAAGCTACAATGCCTTCCTACCTGTTAGGTCTCCCAAAAGAAAGGATAGGGGCCCGAAACCCACCCAACAAGTTCTCTCAGGTTCAGAGGGGAGGCAAGGATAATATTAAGGAATAAATCCCTATAAAGATTTTAAAAGAAATTATAATGTTTATTTATATAAGGGGAGTTGTTATATAACATTCATCCCCACTACCTACAAGAACAGCAGGAGCTTTGTGTTCCACACATAACCCCTCTTGATCCTCTCCCCTCCTTTGTGGTAATTTGCTTCCTCCATACCAGCACCATTGCCCAGCACCAGTATCCCTTGACTCCCTTTCTTTCTCCTATGAACAGTAACCAGCCAGTCTGCCTCCAACCCTGATCCCCTCTCAAGGCCAGTCAGTCTCAACAACTCCCAGACTCTCTCCCCCCCCCCCCCCCAAAGCCAACAGTCAACCTCAAATGAGCCCCCCTTCAGCCAGCCTCAGGTCCACACTTCCCCAGCCTGCCTGGAGTCTGAGAACCTACTCCCCCCCCTTCCCCAGTAAATCTCTGGCCTCAGGACCCTCTTCTCCAGCCAACCTCCAGCCTCAGGACCCCCCCTCCCCAACCAGCCTCCCCCTTCCCCAGCTAGCCTCAGGACACTGGACCCCCCTCTCTGCCCCAGCCAGTCTCAGGACCCCCTCTCCAACAGCACGCCAGTACATGTATTCTCCTGCTGAGAGAAGCGTGCAGTGTAACCAGCAGCATGTTCCCTACACAATCTTCCCCAGAACTTGCCCTTTTCCTTCATTTCATTATCTTTTGTCAAATATTTGTGATCATTTTAATATTTTATTTCAGTATTTTGACATTGGATTATCAGGTCAGTGCATTTTCTGACTATGTTTTGCTAAGAATGTGGGTTTTTTAGTGAGTACAACTGAGCTCGATTTTGGAAGATTAATTATGGATGAATAACTTTTGTGTGCACAAGTGCTTTTTAAATGTATAGCACTGGTAGGTATGCATAATGTTTGCGCTGGTCAAGCAAAATGCATGCTACTCTCCTCTGCCTTGGCCAGCTGCGCCTGCATGTGACTATAACACTGATTGTACAGGGTGAGAATAACATGCCTACTGATTGTAGTCCTGAAGGGCACTTTATAATTGAGGGCTAAGAAGTGCTGCAGATGCTTAAAGCCCAGTTTCCCCACTATCTGCAGGGGTTGATCATCAGGGGTAATTATTTCCCTGATGCACCTTGTCACTACATTTGATGCTGTCTGCCTTTTACCCTGGGACAGTGATATAGAACATCACCCCCATCTGCTCTGTGTTGGCTTGCTGCTGCTGATGTGTGACTGGGAGCTGCTAGCCTGCCACTTGACTGGTGAAAGGGACTGTGGGGGTCAGCTTGGGAAAAAGTTTTCCCTTTTTCAATCCTTTTGCTATTGCTTATGCTTTGAGTAGTAGAGGGAGATCCCAGGATAGTACTGCTGCCCTCCCCGATGCCAATATCAGCAACTGATGGCCTTACTACAGTGATTGCACTGAGAAAAACATGAGTCCGTCCGCACTTTAAAGTGCCTACACACCATGGATGTCTTTGGTAATCCCCACTCTGGATCATTGGGTGGGGGGGGGGGGGGGTTGCTACTGATGGTACTGGATTTGAGGTTGAGAGTGGACCCTGAGGAAAAAGGCCAGGAATATCACTCACGCTGTCTAACTGCATTGCCTGCTCTTACTAGGGATTGCTGTCAACACCACCAGTATTATCTACCTCCTCATCTCTTCATTGGAGGCTAAGACACTACTGACCAGAGATCTCAAATTCTCTTTGGCTACTAGCTTTTTGATATCCTCTGATTTGGAGAATCCAAGACACAATTCTTCCTCAGAATCAGTTTTTTTTAAATCCTGTCTTTATTACCTCAGAAGCAGTGATTATGGAGGTGCGCACTGCTTGTTTTGGGTGTTGCACTTCTATGGCCCCTGCTCTTGTCTCTGCCCTGATAATGACAATCTCGATGGCTCTGCCACCTTTTGTCCCTGCTCCAAAGCAAAGGGGAGAGAAACAGTTGATGGTGGCACATGCTTTCCCAATTTTAATTTCATTTTGCTTGTGCTGGCTTTCACTCTTGGATTTCTGTAGCTAAAAAAGTCACTTTTAAGTTTAGGGGCCAGACTTTTTATTTCTCACAGCTACTACTACTGCTTGTGCTTCTGACAGGTTGAGCTGACTCTGCAGAAACACGCAATCCTCCGCCTCTGCCATTCTTCTGCCCATTGTCATTCCCTCCTCACCTCTTTCCTCGCAGTGGCATGATGGAATTGAAAGTGGCTACTGGGATTTTTGATGTTACAAAATAGTTTATTAATGTACTGTGCTCCCTACCAGTACCACTCTAACACTGAGTGTCCATCTGTCACGTACACACAATGAAGCTAACAGATTTGAGTGTACTTCAGTGCTTAGCAAGCACTTCCAAGCAGAGAGGCTAATGTAATAAGCTCTACAATAAGGCTCTGTGCTGAAATTCAGAAAATTCATAACACAGGTGCTAAAAGAAAATATAACTTCCAATATAGTAAGCAAATGGTATGCTAATATATCACGAGTTAAAACTGTGTGCAAAATCAAAATTGTGCTCACAAACCCAAGTTAAAATGTGGGTTCAGTACAGGCTGATTGAACATTTTAACTCAGGGGAGTAGGAGGAGTCTCTTGGATATGATTTATGCAAACAAAAATCATGTTTTGTATGTATAAAAGACATGCACACAAAACATTTTTGTATGCATAAAATGATGTAGAGCATTTTACACTGATACACGCCAGCTTGCTCGAAGGGGGGGGGGGGGGCAGGGGGAGGTTAAAACCAGAGCTGGATCCCCCCTTCTAACAGGTGCTCTAGTGGGTACCCAGACCCCTCAACGTTTTGCGCACACAAATCAGGCAGAGGGGACAAAGCAGTTGGGAGCTGCAATCTCCTTCCCAGGCTTGTCCTCCCTGCTCTCCTTCTACTGCAGTCTTCCCATTGCTTCCTATAGTGGCCCTTCCTATGATTGCCATGATTTCCAGGTTCCCTATCCCTGAACTACTGATACAGTGCACTATTGCCACTGTCAACAACCTGACCAACCACGGCAGCCTGGATTTGCTGGCTTTATCCTCTCTCCAGTCCTCTTCCCTTTCCCCCATCCCCTCAAATTCAGACAAATATTATATTCTATGATCAGTCTGATGGGGACAATACAGCACCCACGACCCTGGCAGAACCTCTTAAAGGGGCACATCTGCTATTGTGGCTGCCAATCTCACATTTGCTTGTGCAGGGGTGGGAGAAAGGCACAGGTTGAGCTGATCCCTGGGGCCCTTCCTTGCAGTTTTAGTCTGGACTCACTTGTGTGGCTTCTATATCTCTGCCCTGCAGCCTCGGGGTCTAGGGATCCCAGCTCAGACTAACACTGCCAGGACTTTTGATTGCTCCTCAGAGCCACAGGGCTTGGCCTGGAAATCCCTATCTGCAGCAGCACTGAGCACTGCTCCTTTCATCAGGAGATGAGCATCAAGTCCCGAATTAAGCATGGAGCCTCTCAGTCACCCTGGGCTGCCTCAAATCTCTTGATTGACTCTCTCTACACAGTAGTTGGTGCCTTTTGCTTTCCCACTTCTCTTTTACCTGGGCTCATAAAAGACATACGATATTTTGTGCACTTATTTTATATCATGGAAAACATGCTCTTTCTGTGCATCTCAGACCAGGAGTAAAATTTCCAGTTCTAGGAAAATATGAGTTAAACTAGTGCACTTCTCTGCATTGGGGTAATAGCTAATGCCTTCATTAGTCTGGAATTTCGATGTGAGGGTGCTAAGGAATATGCACAGTTCTATGCAAATATATTTTGTGGGTAAAATTCCTTGCTTCATTGGCAGTACGGTTTGCACACAAAAAAAAGTGCACACCACTCTGGGTTAAACTGTGCGCTCTGCTGAGCGCACACTTTAGTTACCAACTTGCCAGTAAACTCTCTGCTGTTTAGCTTTCTCTCACAGTGTGTGCAAAAGTGTCCCCCTCTCACACTCATACACAATGTGTATGTTTGTGAATGTGCTACTGACTGACTCCTTTTGCATACACAAAAAACCTCTCAGACAGGAGAGGAAACTGGCAAGTTTGCTGTTCTGTTCACTGCAATCTCTCTTTCTGCAGTCTACAGGTAAGCAATGCACTGTGCAGAGTCAGAGACCAAAATATCACTGTTCACTGCTTCTCTGAATTGACAGAATGTAGCACCTCTGTCTCTCTCTCACAGTGAGAGGCACTGTTACTGCAGAAGTGAAGCTAACAAAAAGCATGTTCCCAATTCCAAAACTCTTCTCTATCCTTCTTTTCAAAAACTTTTTTAAACCTTTATTTTCACTCAAACAGAGCTTCTGAAAAGAACTTTTTCCCTGTGAATCCAACTGAAAAAATGGAGTTTCTTTGCACATGCTCAGACCTTTCAATAGGAAGGCATCAGCATTACTCGATCCAGGTGCCAGCTGTCCAGGTGTTTAACCTTGCTTGGTCTTCCATCCTATCTACTTGCTTACGTCTTTCTCTTCAGCTCTGTCCAGATTGTTACCTCACTGGTATTGTTTGGTTGCTCTAGTTACCTTTAAGCGAAAACCACCAATCTCATGGCTGCAGTTTTACATGTGCCATAGATTTGAATGGGAAACATAAACAAATGAAACAAAACGTTTTATTTTCACTGGTATCCTCCATTTGTTTTGAGGAGCCACAATTGAAACAAAAATGGTCTAATTTGCTGCATTTTACCCATTTATTTCAAATGAATGTGCATTCTTAGATTACAGTCCTTAAGAGAAGACTTTTTGTATGAGGTCTGCTCAGTTCTAATCGGAAGCTGTGAAATTTTCTAATGATATGCTATTCGGGAGGTGCCAGGCCTTTAGTCTAGCCCTTTGATGTAGGAGGCTTTGGCATTGCTGTCTTTCAGCACACAGGAGTACATTGGGGAGTTCAAGTGCTGGCTATAGAGTGATTGATACTTCAGCTTTCAAGTGAATCTGAGATCTGAATGATAATTTATTCTCACTTTATATGGAAATACATAAAGTAATTCCAAGATGAAGATGGCAACATTATCCAAGCAATACTGTCAAATCTATCACAATACTATTGCATCCTTATTTATATATTTTTGGGGTAGAAGACATTTTACTAACATGCTGAATGGTTTACATTTACTGGCAATTTGGAAATGCCCAGCTTCATGATGTCTTAGGTAACAGAATTCTTTTGTCCTCATTCCAAATGCTATGTCTGTTTTTTTTTGCAAAGGTTTTAAATTCCGCTATCAAATTTTATGCTGACATCCTGCACCAAGAAGAACCAATATTTGTTTTCCATCTGCTACGTGAATTCTTGCTGCTGACAGAAATTGTGCGTTCCTCCTTCCTAGAGTTCTTTTTTGTCTCTTTTTACCTACTCAGGGTTTGATGTAGTGAGGTGCACTCAGCTGAGTGCATATGTTTAGGTGGGGTTGTGCATAACTTTACTCCCGATGTAGTAAAGGATTTTAGCACTTAGGAAATATGCACACAAATTTGTGCACCTCTAAGCAAAAGCCATGAAGGCTTTACTCAGGGGCTTTTAATGCTGGAAATGTAATTCCTGGGACACAGGTACAGTAAAGTTAACTCACATTTTTGGGGATAGTGTTAGTCAATGGTGCTGTGCCCCATGAAGTCCTGGACCTGAAGTTCCTGCTACAGGTGTCCTGGACTTGGATTTCCCAGTTCCAGGTTGGACCATGGGAACCTCAGGTCTGGGACTATGCTGGCCCATCACCATACATTAACACTAGCCCCAGAAATGTGATTTAACTTTAATTTTGTCTCTAACCCAGGAGTTACATTTCTAAACTGAGGTCCCAGGAATTGGTCCCAGAACTTTGGGGGGGGGGGGGGGGGGGGGAGGGAGAGGAGAATGTTTCTGCCCCAAACCCCAGGATCCATGAGTTAGAGACAGAATTATTGAACTATCGTTATCTAGACTCTTTGGGACAGGCTTTTTTTTTTTACAGCAGATATACAGTTGCTTTTACAATATTGCTGCAAAAATTGTCTGTCCTAAAGAACTTACAAAGCTACACATATGACAGTTCTGTGTCTGTGTACTGCACAGTGGTGACAATTATCTTAATTCATGCTTACCCCAAGGAAGAGCACTTTTTAAACTTTATGCCTTGTCTGGAGCACCTTTTCAGTTGTTTTATGCTCAAAAATCATTTTTCATGTCATCAAACATAATTTATGCTCATCAGATATATTTTATGCACCCAAACCATGTTTCATGAGCATAAATCATCTTTCATACACCTAAAACATGATTTATGCTCAAAACATGATCTGTGCACACAAAACAGAATTTTTGTACATGACTCCTCTGAAAGAGGTTTGTGAAGACATTTTTGTTTTAATGCTTTTTTTTTTACTGCTACAGTAATTTGCATGCCGTGGGACAGTAACTTTCAAACAGGTGTACGGGCACACATATACACGTGAGCATCGGCCTGCACCCAGATACACGGCACATATGCACGCATGTTATAAAATAGCTTAGACACATGTTTGTGTGTGCCTAATTTTAAGCTTGTGTGCACAAGGTTGCATTAAGTTGGCTTATGGATGCGCAACCGCTTGCATTATAAAACAGACGCGCATCCAGCCGAGGACCAGTTTCACCAGTTCACCCAGTGTTCTCTAGGTCCTCCCAAACCCCCTAGTTATACAGCCTGCACTCCCCCCCAGTTACCTCAGACCCCCTCAGACCTCTCACAGATGCCTGCATTTTTTTTAAACTTACACCTCCTCCATAGCAGAAGTAAAGTTACACGGCACTGGATCTGGGTGCACGCCCAGGCACGTAGGTACTTTTACGCACATCTCTTGGCCTTGCCCCGGAAAGTCCACCCCTCCCCCCCACACTTTGCCCCTTTGTCTTCCGGTGTGAGATGTGTGCGCATCTGCCCACTTTATAAAATATGGTAGATAAAATAGGCTACAGAGAAGGAGATGCGGATCCAAGATGGCCACCGGATGAGTAGCTGTGCCCAGAGCGTCCTCGAGTAATTCTCAAAAAGTAACTCTTTTCTTGCGAAAATTTTGCCTGGTATGGGAAGGAAGTGCAAACCAAGGACTCCTTACCCCGCTGAATCCTCGGTGAGAGCTCCGTTCGGCCCAATGGATGCCCATGTCACACGCAGCGCTAGAGAGGTGGGAGACCAGCCGTTGCAGAGTGGGGGAGGGGAAGCGGAGCTCCCCTCTCTGCCTGGCTCTATGTCACCCTTGAGTCCCGCCGTGAGGACTCTACCGCTTGATCCAGCCGCCGGGAGAGAGGCACCATTACCTGGGGAGGACACCCTGAACCGAAGTGGTCACGATATCCTCCTGGCGGGGGCAGGAGTGTTGCTGACGGCGGCTTCTAGCCCTACAGAAGATCTGTGGCAGGGCGGTGAAGGAGGAGGAATCCTACTGGGAGAAAATTCTACAGCTGCTATCTCTTTCTCCACGAGGGAAATACCATTTATGGTAAGGCCTCTGGTTTTTTCCTTTGAGACTTTGTGGGACGCCATTAATGATATGAGGACAAATATTTTACAACAACTAACTCCAACAATGGAACAATTGAGAAGATTTGAAAAGAAGCTAGAGGTGTATGAAAAGTCAAATATGGAATTAGAGCAACAGTCTGCAGCTACTAGGACTGAGATAGAAATGATTCAGCAAACGCAAGTAATGCTCATAAAAGATAATAAAATTATGGGACAAAAGATTGAAAGTTTAGAGAATTGTGCAAAAAACCGGAATGTAAGATATATAAATTTCCCACAATTGCCATTGAGATCTTCAAGGGAAGTTTTTAATGAATATGTGTCTGAAATATTGAAAATTCCTGCTGATCAATGTCCAATGATTTTGAAATCATTTTATTTGTCGAAGCCCAGAGTAGAGGCAGAAAATCAAGGAGGATCAGAGGTGGAGATACCAATGATTGATCAACCTCTCAATATAATAGCATTGCTGGAAACATCGGATACTGAAATGGCTACCCCGGCAACAATGATTGTGACTTTTGCCTCAGAGGCAGACAGGGATAGACTTTTAAGATTGAGTATAAAACATAGAAATGAGAGATTTCTTGGTTTAATGGTTCGAGCCTTCCCTGACCTGTCCCGTGAGACACAGAGGAGAAGGAAGGCCTTTTTGCTTTTGAGACCTCAGGTCTTGCTAATTGGGGCAAGATATTTCCTTAAATTTCCATGCAAGTGTGTGGTAAAATATATGCAAAATACCTATGTTTTCTTTGATCCACCCCAGTTAACACAATTCTTGGTGGGTAAGATACCAACAGCTACAGATGGAGTACCCTGAGAAGGATCTCTAATACCTCACAAGAAATAAGAGGCGCTGTTTAATTCTGGAATTTCCTGTAATTGTTAAGATTTAATTCTTAAACTGAGTCCTTTGCTTTGCGTTCTTGTTAGTCCCACAGACACTCATATTCTGATATTTATTTTCATTATACAAAGTTTTACATGGATTTGTATTCTTTCAGTTATAATGTTATATTGTAAAGCTCTATGCTGAATTAATGTTTGAATGTAAACCGAGGTGATGTTACTTACATGCCCCGGTATATAAAAAACCCGCAAATAAATAAATAAATAAATAAATAAATTATATTTGTCTTTTAAGGTTTGGCAAGATCCGCTCCTCTTTTTTGTGGATCTCCTCAGAGAAACAAAATAAAAATTTTTTCCTTTGTTTAAATATAATAGACGATACTGTTAAAACAATATCGAGTTTAATTACAAATGTTTTCTCTGATTTCTGTACAAGAAGTTCTTGAATAATTGTAAAATTCGCATAAATAAACAATTAAAAAAACAAAAAATAGGCTACAGAGGAATCTGAAACTATTTAAAATTAATCTGAAAACCTGGCTTTTCAAACAAGCCTTTTACAAAGGCAAAGAGAATGAGGAAAACAATCGATAGATAAGGACGCACCAAGCAATCAATTTTTTTTCCATTTATATCTTCAAATGCATATTAAACGTAGACTTGAACCATTTAACTGTTTCCTAACCGACGTATAAGCTCTAATTAACACATAGTTTCTCTTATTAAAATTTGTTACCATTCTATGTTGGCAAACCGTCGTGATGGTTTACCCACATCTTAACGACGGAATAGAAGAATTAACTTAACGACAGTATAGAAGACTTTTTAAATAAATAAATAAATAAAATAACACGTGCTAGTGCTAGATGCGTGCCCATCTCCAGATTTTGGCACGTGTCCAGCTTTTAAAATTCACCTCATAGTTTACTGCATCAGGAGCAAACTTTTTTTTCCGTGTGAGAGTAAAGAAATTAGGCTCTGAAATTCAGTGCACTTTTTTTTTTTTTTACCCATGTCCTATTACATCAGGACCAAAGTGAGCATTAAGCCATTATGACATAGAATTGTTTTGGGCTGCAATGATATATGTTTTGGGGCAATTTTTGGACTGTCCACTCTGGGGGCACAGTCTGGGGATATTTTCTTACCATGGGCTTTGCACAAAGTTTCAAAGACAATGTATGTGGGTACTTTCCCTTTACAACTTGTATCCACAGGCTTTGGCACCTGCCTTTTGGTGGAGGTGGATTTGGCAAGAAAAACAATCCACCCGGATTATTTTCCGATGCCGCCCAAAATGCGTCCCCTGGAAAATGCCTTCCCTAAATGTGGTTAAAAGCAAGATTGCTGTGCAAGCTACGTGTACTTTTAGCTGTATTTGAGGGAGGCTTATTTCCAGACAGCCCAATTTACCAGGGTAAAAGCCGTTGGAAATTGCCTTCTTTATAAAGTAAAACATTAATAAATAACTGCAAACTTTATTTTTTTCTATATGCCTTCTCACAATGTGCTGAAGGAAGCTCTTGAGGATTCCAAGGAGACTCTTGTTAAATTACCTCTTAAAAAACAAAGAACGTATCAGTGAATGAAGCAGAGCGGGCAAGAACCCCCAGCAGCGCATCACTAAACTTCTCATTGTGAAAGGAAGTGAAACATTCTTTCGGTATATTTTGGTGAGGGCTGATGATATTGGACTTATTTTGAGCAATGAAATGATGTGGCTTCATGCATATAATGAGAGGAAAGCCAGAGATCAACTGGCAGCTGGCACATTGCTCCAGGAATGTAATAGGCCTTAAGCTCTTCACTAGCTGTTAGCTCCTAGAAGGAGGAAGTGACCTACTGGTGAGAGAAATAGGCCGAGAACCAAGGAGGCCACGGTTCAAATCCTGCTACTGCCACTTTTTGTGATGTTGGGCAGGTCACTTTACTTCCTCTTGCTTCAGGCACCCACAGGTGATATTAACTTTCAAACCTGTGCATATACATGCACATACACCAGCATGTCCCAAGATGTATAGTTGTTTTATAACAAACACATGCATCTTATAAAATAACCTTGCCACAAGCAAATGCGTGCCAAATTTTAAGTGGACACGCGCCTAGGCACGTAAGTCGGGGAATTTTAAAAGGGGCGCACGTCCATGCCATTGCCAGTTTAACCAGTTCATCCACCAGTTCGCCCAATTAACAGCTAGGTCCTCCAAACTCCACTAGTTTGATAGCCTACATGCCCCCAGTTAGCCCAGACTCTTCAAACCCCTCAGAAATGGCTCGATCCTTTTATTTTATTACTTACATGTCCTCCATAGCAGAAGTAAAGTTATGCGGTATGGGACCTTGGTGCGCGCCCAGACGCATAAGTATTTACACACACATCTCTCGGCCAGGCCCCGAAATTCCCATGCCCCGCCCATACCACATCCACACCCCGCCCCTTTTGGAAAACATTTTAGATGTGTGCGCAGCAGGTTTCATGCACGTTTATCTGAGTGCCGATTCTATATGTAGATACCGGATATTGGAAGAATTCAGTGTGGGAGCATGTTTTGAAGAGATTTAAGCGCATTAGAGAGTGCTGCTTCTACATATGTTTATTTGCTATAGGGGGATTAAGGACATTGTAGCTTCAGTGGTATCCAAATTGTACTTAGAGATATATATGGGTATTTTGCAATATATTGTGTGTTATTTTAGTGTGTGGGATTGAATGGTTTGGCTGTGATGGGGTGTATGAGCTAGATAGTATTTATTGTCTAGATAGGACTGTTTTATTATATGGTCTCATGAATAAAGAAACATATTTGCATTGATTAAGGTGTGAGAAAGTTTGTGTGTTCTCTTATGTGGATGTGATTGTATAGGTAGAGAGAACCTATTGCATGGTTTACCCTCAGTGTGTATTGCTTTTTAAAACTGTCAGCACATGCTAGCCTGACTTGTGCATGCATCCCACAACTAATGTGTGTGCTGGACTTTTAAAATTCACCTTTTAGTTTTGTATGCTCTATGTAGTAGGAACTTACTACCATTGTGCTACATATATCCAGCAGAGCTACAAAAATGATAAGTATTCTATGCACATGAATGAACTAAGAGCTTGCAAAGAGCAAACTCACCCAATGAATTGCTGCTATACTGTACAATGAGGAGGACAATGATTTCCTTGGTCAAAAAGCATGCTACCTGGCATAAGCTGGCTAGCTGAACATTATCCACCTTCAATGTGGCCAAAAGACCACATCTTATGGTCCTGAAGGGTGATTTTAAGTGCGGTGGGGGAGGGGAAGAAAAGTACGAAAGTACGCATGGAGAGAGACTTGAAAATGTCATGTTTGTACTTTTCAAGCAAATTTTGACCCACAGAAAAAGCACTGCAAGTACCTGCAGCAGGTTTCAAAATGAAAGCGTGCACGTTGTACAACGTACTGTCTCTTTTGAAAATGTGTGCAAAGTTTGCAGGTTAAAACATAATTAAGGTCTTTGCTCCAGTGTCATAGCACGAGCACTTTTGCCTGCTGTGCTATGACACTGGCCTTAAATAAGCTCTTTATTTGAGTTTCAAATAAACAAAATTAGGAGAACCTTGATTCTGCGGAAAATCACAGCAAACAATATATAGAAATACAGAAAGAATAGCAGCAAGAAATAATCAAATATATAGATTGCCATTATTTAGTCCACAAATGGGGGAGAGATTAAAAAGAAGAAAAAAAACACTTCCAAAGAGAATATCAAGTTAATCTACTATTGGCCTAAATCCATAAGCACTAAGGCACGGAATCAATTGGTAAGTCCCTATTCTGCAAGAATCCTTCCAGCTAACCGCATCATTCTTCAAAATGCGTTAAGGTGTTTTTGCATGTGTAAAACCTCTTAACACATGTGTTAAGCACCATAACGCATGGCGCGATGTAAATTTTTTAAAGGGGAGGGATTGGGGAGTAGTTGGGGGTGGGATTTCCACACAAGTGGGCTGGCTTTGCAAAGTCATAACGCATGATATTGCACAGTTTTAATGCCGAAAATAACTAAACCTTTTTCAATAGTGTTAAGCTGTGCAATATCATGCATTATGCCCATAATGCAATTTGTGATTTTTTTGCAAATTCTGTTTTGGGCATTGTTAGGCTGGGGAAGGGCCTGTATTGTGGGAGGAGAGTGGGGAAGGGCCTGAGATGAGGGGGATAGGGAGAGAGAGCCTCTGGGGGGGCGGCACCATAGTAAGCAGTTATTTATGCTACTATAGGAGGCTCACCTAGTAACTCGAGGTGTGGTTTAGGTAGGGGTTAGGGGCCACTTTTACAAGCAGAGTGAGACGTACAAACAGAACAGTACACTCTTATGAAGATTTGATGTCCTTTGGAGTGAGGAAACTCACACAAAGATGAGATTTGTGCAATGTTCTCTCAACCTAGCTTCATGTTACCCAGGTAGAGAGTCTACCAAGCTAGGCTGAGAGAACATTTATTTTTTTATTATTTTTATATACCGACATTCGATCTCAATTGAGATATCACACCGGTTTACATTCAGGTACTGTAGATATTTCCCTATCCCCAGAGGGCTTACAATCTAGGTTTTGTACCTAAGGCAATGGAGGGTAAAGTGACTTGCCCAAGGTCACAAGGAGTGACAGCAGGACTTGAACCCTGGTCTCCTGGTTCATATTCCACTGCTCTAACCACTAGGCTATTACTCCTCCCTTTGTACAAATCTTATCTTTGTGTGAGTTTCCTCACTCTGAAGGATATCAAATCTTCACAAGAGTGTACTGTTCTGTTTGAAAGTCTCACTCTGCATGTAAAAGTGACCCCCTAACCCCTACACTACTACCTAAACCTCACCTTGAGTTACTAGGTGGGCCTCCTATAGAGATATAAAAAACAAACTAATACAAGCACCTTGTAGATTCATTCTCTCTCTCTCTCTCTCTCTCTCCCCCCTCTCCCCTCCCCTTTATTGATGAATCTAGGGGTGAATTAGGTTTAAAAAAAATGTACTTAAACACCTTTCAATTTTCCAATACATTTACAAAGAAATTTTAATAAGAAACTAGCACCAAGAGCAGTCACTCTGATGCTTTAAAAGAAACATTTTCTTTTTCTGTTGGGTCTCCTTAACATCAGGAAACCCTGCAATCTTCCAACCCAAGAAATATTTGTCTTTATGAAGAAAACAATCTTATTGTTCATTGCTTATCTAACTCCTGCACAAAAGTAAGTAGAAGAGCACCTCTAGCTACAACTTCTGACTGCTCTAAAAATCCTGAAAGGTCAAATATATCAGAAGGTAACTTAATTTTCCCCAGATTCTCAGAAGGAACTATTTTTTTTGATCAGTAAATAATATACCTTTGGAAACTAAAGGCACAGATTCTTTAGAGACTTTCAAATTCTCTACATAAAATTTTTTCATCGTTTCCAAAGGGGAACTTAAGGAGCAGCAGCAAAAATTAAGAAATCTTAAATTCAACCTTCTAGCCTAATGCACCATATTCTCCAACTTCTGATGGAACAATTGGTTGTCTTTAATTGAAGCCAGGCTGCATTTGTGCAAACTAGAGCACCTGTTCCCAAGTTCAATAATTTTCCCACCCTGTTCCTTAATTAAAAGTGAATGTTGATTCACCTTAGTAGACAAAGCCACCTAAGTGTAGCGGGACACTCCCCCCCCCCTTCCCCCGTTTGGCTGGTCGGTTGAATCTGGGGCACTATATTTGCTAGGGTTCAGCCAGCAGGGGGAAGCATAACTTTCTGGGCCCTTAGTGTGGTCAAGAAAATCCTGTCCTCAAATCCCACTTAGCAACGGCTGGACAAGAGAGTTACAGAAGGAGCCAGCAAATGTTTACGACATTAGAAGGAAACAATTAGCAGTAACCTAACTACTCACTGTCCATACACCAAAGGAGAGGGAGTAAGAAAAAAATGGTCTGAGTCCAATTGGTGTTCAAAAGAAAATTTATTTCAGTTTAAAAATAAGAATCCACCAGAATTGAAAAGATAAGAAACAATATTAAAAATAAATCTGTGTCAAGAAAACCATAGTCTCCTCCTCCATTTTACTCCTCCTGGTATTCTCCTCCCTGCTGCATCAGCTTTCATAATTGAAGCCACATTGCCTAAGAAATGAAAAATAAATAATAAATCAAAATATTAAAAAAATCACCAGTGAAAGGAAAAATTGTTCACCTATGTTTACTGTGTATGTCCATTGGACTTGAACATTGGGGTTATTACTTTTGGCGAGTGGTGATTCATCTAGAAGTTCAACTTGTCCTGAAATACCTTGTCTTTGAAAAGTAAATACCTCAAGAATCAGCTGGATAGAAGAGGAAGAGTCAACTGGCTGAGGTGGATAAACACGAATCCTGCCTTTCCTCTTCTTTCCCTGCTAATCTAGAATCAATAGCAATTCATGGAGAAATCATGCTGAGAAATCAAAAAGGCACTAGGTTTGCATTCTTATGGCTTGTGACTTTGGCAGACAGCGTGCCACCATGTACTGCCCTTTTGTAGAGACTAGGAGGTTGATATTCAAATATTTCGTGAATAATAAAACCACAATAAATGGAAAAAGTGCATATGGCTTTGAATATAGTTGGGTAGCCATTTAGACGAATAATTTTTCAGTTATCCATCTAAATATCCATCTCCATAGCAGGCCCCTCTCAATGGAATGCTCTCTTGCCAGACCTCCGACAAGACCCATGTCATCTGTCATTCAAGAAAAAACTGAAAACTTGGCTCTTCAAGCTAGCATTCCCAGAATCATAATCTCTGCTCTCCATCTAGCTTACCCTCCAGCCATACCCTAGACGATTCCTGTTAACTGTAAATTATTAAGTACTGATCAATGACTGTTCGGATGTAACTTACTATTTATGTATTTATTAATGTTATTAACTATATAGAGTATTGTTCCTTTTACAATGGGCAAGTTCGTAGCCCTGGTTTCCTATTCAATTATTCGTTCTCTTGCAATGTTCCATGTAACGCTCTTTTGCATTGTTTTTTGTTCATTGTAAACCGGTCTGATTTGTAATTTTTTACAAGAAGGTCGGTATATAAAAAACTAAAAATAAATAAAAATAAATAAATAAATAAATGGCTACCCAACTATATTCAAAGCCATATGCGGCTAAATTCTAGCCGCTTAACGAGTTATGCTAGAATTTAGCTGCATAAGTCGGGGGCATTTCAGGGGTGGGCGTGAGGCATTTCCGGGTGGAACAGAGTTAACTGCATAAGTTATGCGGTTAACTCTGGTTGCTCCTTAGGGCTGTCAGTAGAAGGGAGTGGACAGTGGAGTACCTCAGGTATCTGTATTGGGACCCTTACTTTTCAATATATTTATAAATGATCTGAAAAGAAATACGACGAGTGAGATAATCAAATTTGCAGATGACACAAAATTGTTCAGAGTAGTTAAATCACAAGCAGATTGTGATAAATTGCAGGAAGACCTTCTGAGACTGGAAAATTGGGCATCCAAATGGCAGATGAAATTTAATGTGGATAAGTGCAAGGTGATGCATATAGGGAAAAATAACCCATGCTATAATTACACACTGTTGGGTTCCATATTAGGTGCTACAAACCAAGAAAGAGATCTAGACGTCATAGTGGATAACACATTAAAATCGTCGGTTCAGTGTGCTGCGGCAGTCAAAAAAGCAAACAGAATGTTGGGAATTATTAGAAAGGGAATGGTGAATAAAACAGAAAATGTCATAATGCCTCTGCATCACTCCATGGTGAGATCGCACCTTGAATACTGTATACAATTCTGGTCGCCGCATCTCAAAAAAGATATAATTTCGATGGAGAAGGTACAGAGAAGGGCTACCAAAATGATAAGGGGAATGGAACAGCTCCCCTATGAGGAAAGACTAAAGAGGTTAGGACTTTTCAGCTTGGAGAAGAGACGGCTGAGAGGGGATATGATAGAGATGTTTAAAATCATGAGAGGTCTAGAACGGGTAGATGTGAATCGGTTATTTACTCTTTCGAATAGTAGAAAGACTAGGGGGCACTCCATGAAGTTAGCATGGGGCACATTTAAAACTAATAGGAGAAAGTTCTTTTTTACTCAACGCACAATTAAACTCTGGAATTTGTTGCCAGAGGATGTGGTTAGTGCAGTTAGTATAGCTGTGTTTAAAAAAGGATTGGATAAGTTCTTGGAGGAGAAGTCCATTACCTGCTATTAAGTTCACTTAGGGGTAGATTTTATAATTTTGCGTGAGCGCGTACTTTTGTTCGCGCACCAGGCGCGAACTAAAGTATGCTAGATTTTATAAGATACGCGCGTATCTTATAAAATCCAGGGTCGGCGCGCGCAAGGGGGTGCACATTTGTGCAACCTGCACGCACCGAGCCCAGCGCGCGCTGCCTGTTCCCTCCACCTCCCCTCACCATCCCCTCCCTTCCCCTACCTAACCCACCCCCCCGGCCTTATCTAAACCCCCCCTACCTTTGTTGGCAGATTTACGCCTGTGGAAAGCAGGCGTAAATCTGCTTGCGCGCCATCACCCGACCCGGGGGCTGGTCCGGAGGCCTCAACCACGCCCCCGGGCCGGCGCCACGCCCCCGGGCCCGCCCCCGAAACGCCGCGTCACTCGCGGCCCGCTCCCGAAATGCCGCGTCACTCATGGCACGTCCCCCGACACGCCCCTGACATGCCCCTCCATGCAAGCCTCAGGACTTACGCGCGTCCTGGGGCTTGCGCACGCCGCCGAGCCTATGCAAAATAGGCTCGGCACACGCAGGGGGGGTTTGGGGTAGGTTTTCTGGGGGTAAGCGCGTATCGTATGCGTGTACCCCTTTGAAAATCTACCCCTTAGAGAATAGCCACTGCCATTAGCAATGGTAACATGGAATAGATTTAGTTTTTGGGTACTTGCCAGGTTCATTTGGCCTGGATTGGCCACTGTTGGAAACAGGATGCTGGGCTTGATGGACCCTTAGTCTGACCCAATATGGCATTTTCTTATGTTCTTATGTTCTTATAAAGTTGGCCAGATAATGATATACTTATTCAGAGTTAGCCGCCTAAATTATGTGGCTAATTCTGGTCATTCCATAGATCTGTCATAAAGTTGGCCAGATATACTTATCTGGCTAACTTTAAGATAGCTGGGGATATTCAGCAGCGTGGCTGCACCACTAAATATACCCATAAAGTTAGCAGGATAACTATATCAGGGTAACTTAACTAGCCACTCCACAGCTGAATATCAGCCCTTAGCATCTTTTGATAACATCAACTAGTGTACTCAGCCATGCTCTCCCCCATATTTACTTTAAATTAAAGAAACACTACACAGCTCCTTTGGTGCCAGTGTGATAAAGTGTACTGACATTAGTGTAGGTTTTAACCCATGTTTTAGTGTGCATTACCCATATAATTAATCCTGGTGTTTAACAGTATTTTATTTTAGCATGGAAAAAATATGTGCTAAAATTAAAGTTAAAACCTGCACTGGGATTAACGCATGTAAATGCAAAATTCATGGTAATGAGTTAAAAGGGAAGAGCATTACAGAAACGACTGCTTTGCCCGCATATTTTTACTGTGGAAAATGTAACTTCTGAGTTACAGCAGGAATAAAATTTCCCATGGTAATTGTTTGTCAATACTAGTCTCTCCAAAATGCAAAAAACAAAAACAAAAACAAACCCCAAAAACTTGAAAAAACTTTTATTTCCAACTTTATTAATATATATATTGGTATGCAGCTAAGAAATTCTAAGATAAATTAATAAAAGAAAAAAATAGAAAATCAAAATAAGCAACGCAGTGGAATTCAAACCCTCCTACTCTGCAGGCTTCATCTGTTCTTCCTATTCCAGGCTAAGATTACTATTAAAGAGGAGGAAAATACTATTATAACTCAGCTGTGAGCTTACAGTCAAGCTGCTCTGAATGCTGGCTGTAAGGGTGCAGGTCGCAGCTTCAACTTTCTCTCCGCTCGACCTGGGCCATGGAGATGGATGAGGGACCACTCTATGGCGCTTGCAGAGATGAGAGGGGGACCCTTGATGTTTACCTTGTGGAAAACCAGCTGCGCCCTGCCCTAGCATCCCAGTGCCTTTCATCGATTTTGAAGGATGTTTTTTCTAAAGATCGCTCCCAAAACGACAGAACCTGATTTATTACAGGAAGGTAGTGCGTCCAAAAGCAGAGCCCAGATCAGAGATGCGGCAATGCTGTGCCATGGATTTACAGTTTAACGAAAATGTCAATTGCTGAACAGAATAAAGAGCCTTTTTTTTTTAACCACGGATTTGCGGTTTAATGGCATGCAAATAGCCAGCAAGTAAAAAACATGCACTTTTTCCATTTATCGCAGTTTTATTATTCACAGAATATTTGCATGCCATTAGTTTATTGCATCCTGCAGTACTGCAGATTTGTACCTCATGAATAAACCAAAACCCATACTAAAATATAGCTCTGATTTTAGTGTGGGTTTTGTTACATTGGCCCCTAAGTGGGTAGCTTCCTGATGCAGAATTCAGCAAAAAGAAGGGTGGGACATTTGGAGAGAAAATTACATTTTATTCACTGGGGAAAATCAGTCCTGTTTTTCTACAATAAATTCTTACGAAACAAAATGTAACACCAAGAAACAAAATCTCTTTCTGGTTCTGAGGGATTTTTTTTTTTCCAAACTAGATTGCTTTACTTAGAAGTAGGGTAAAGTAGAGGAGGAAGAATGGTGTAATGGTCAGAGGACAGATTCTCCTCTGTCACTGACCAAGAGCAAGGCACTTTATTGCCCTATGCATCTGGGACCTAGCTGAAAACAAACTGCATCTTCATCTGGCTTTTCCAGTCAGCAATTTTATTTTATAACCCCAGTAATCAAAACTGAAATGCTTAAACTCTCTGCTCCAGTGCACCTTGCTGCACCTGCTCATCTGAATTCAAGATTCTTTGATAATAACTTTGCTTAAAAAAAAGATATACTTTTTTCCCTTTTTATATGTCCTAAAAAGTAAACACTCAAAACTAACTTTGGAAACTACCTTTAATTTACAGTTTAAAAAAATATTTTCTTTTCAGGATCCTCATCATTATTATAAAAAATAATAACCCCTCCTTTTTTAAAGACAGAACTGTAATGCATCTAATTCTGCGTATGCTGTGTTCCTTACCCAGAATGTTTGCTTCCTTTAGACCCATGCTGTATGCTTCTTTCAAAAGCTCTCATTACTCTTTCTCCCCTGGTTCATTTCCTTACTCAGCTGCCTGTTGTGCAGTGTTGCTGTCACATTGCCTAAGCTGCTGTACTTGTTTGACTGTCTCTGTTGCTCTCCCTTTATGCTATAAACTGTTAGGGTAGTGTCATCCGCCTTAGACGACATGCTTTGTGCCACGGGGGGAAGAATTTTAATAAGACCTCTAAGAGACCTACTGCCATGTTTAGAGGAAGGGTTTCCTGGAAAGCTAGTGTGCTGAAACTCCCGGGAGAACACCCCATACTGAGCAGAGCCAGTGTCATCCTGCTTATTGTCTGTATGTCACTACTGCACTAGCATGATTCTGACAAGCTGCTCTTTTCTGTTGTAGCAAGTGCTGCTTAATGTCATTTTCTTGCTTGAACATCTTCATTTCAGACTTGTTACAAACCATTAGCTAGTTCCTACAGTAGGTTTCAGTGGGTTGGCTATTTTCTGCTGCAAAGTCACATTGAATAATGATGTTTGAGACAGCCATTCTAGCTGAAGGACACTACACGTTAACTGTACATTGATAAACAGTCAATTTTGCAGTGATTTCCTAGCATAGAAGAGACAAAAAATAATCATGCTACTTTATCTTCCAATGTTTATCCAGGGCAAAGTCCTTAGTATTCCTAATTTGATTTTTATAGGTCTGTTGGATGATATTCTTTGGAAGATATCAAACAAATTTGGCTCAATGAGTAGACAAAATAATGCCAACCTGCAGAGTTCTAAATACATTTAGACCATTAGCTCACTACTAGAAGCATGTTTTCACTGCTGGACTACCAAGCCATTGCCTTCCAAATCTCTAGTCTGTGTAATTTAAGCAATGCATTCTTTGTTTTAGCGATCTATTTATTTATTTATTTATTTTCTACCTTATCTAATATACTTAAAGCAGATTACAATTCATAAACCAGTGATCCTATACACATTATGTAATTCCTAATCAATACAAAACCACCTCAACCCCAATCCCATCACACCTTATACAATTCCCAATAAAATAATTGCCCCACTCCAATCACTTTACACCTTATACAATTCCCAACATAATAATCACTCCAAACTATCTTCATCTATTTCCAGCCACTCAACCTGATTCACAAAAATTGTCTTCCATTTTTAGTGTTCAGTATTCACAATTACAACTTTGTGAAGTTTAATATACAATAACAGATTTAGGGCCTGATTTACTAAGGCTTTTCTCCATTCTATCATGTCATTTATAATTTTGCGTTAGGGCCTTAATGCTAGCATTAAGGCCATAACACACACATTAAATAGCGCAACGTGTGCTATTATGCAAATGTGACATTTGCTACGCAAGTGAGAGAAGTTAGGGCAGAGTTAATGGTAATGAGCAGCTTCTAATATCAAATGCGATAGAATAATGCACAGCAACATGAGTTTTAACGCCAGCATTAGCTGTGCGAAAAGGTTTTTATTGGAGAGAGGGAGAGGGAGGGAGGGAGAGAGAGAGAGAGAGAGAGAGAGAGAGAGAGAGAGAGAAGAGGGAGAGAGAGACCAATATGTCACTTTACAATTTATACCACTGTAAGAAGGGGCACTTTTAACTTGGTGTGGGGATTTGGGGGGTGGGGTAAGTTTGGGGAGCAGTTTTATATACACAGTAGGAGGTACAAACAGCAAAGTTGACATCACTGAAAATTTTCTGTTGTTTGAATTGATGAAAGGTACAAGAGGAGTTGATTTGTACAATGCACTCTCTACCTAGCTTCAAACAAGCTAGGTAGAGAGTACAACAAGCTAGACAGAGAGTGCACTGTATGCTAAACCAGCCCCCCAAAACTTCCCCACCTCCAAACCCCCACATCGAGTTAAAAATGCCCCCTCTTACAGTGGTATAAATATTAAAGTGACATATTGGTCTTTCTCTCTCATGTCATGTGCAATAAAAACCCTTTTGCTGTAACGCCTCTGTGGTGGATAAATTAGTGCAGGTGCGATAAATTTATCACACCTTGTGGAAATTACCTATGTGATGTGGGAGCAGGGAAATTAGCTTAGCCACACCTCCTTTTTTTGCAGGTGATATTTCTGCTATAAATATGCATTTTGATAAATCTAGGGGTATGTCTATGGGGAAAATTCCATGAAGTTAGCAAGTAGCACATTTAAGACTAATCAGAGAAAGTTCTTTTTCACTCAACGCACAATTAAGCTCTGGAATTTGTTGCCAGAGGATGTGGTTAGTGCAGTTAGTGTAGCTGGGTTCAAAAAAGGTTTGGATAAGTTCTTGGAGGAGAAGTCCATTAACTGCTATAAATCAAGTTGACTTAGGGAATAGCCACTGCTATTAATTGCATCAGTAGCATGGGATCTTCTTGGTGTTTGGATAATTGCCAGGTTCTTGTGGCCTGGTTTGGCCTCTGTTGGAAACAGGATGCTGGGCTTGATGGACCCTTGGTCTGACCCAGCATGGCAATTTCTTATGTTCTTATGCTGCCTAGCCTGTGTATGTAGGTGAAAGCAGATGTGTGCTTCCAAATGGTGTCTACTCTTATGCGCATTGGTTACCAGTAAAATGGAGGGCCAGATTTAGACTGTCAGTGATTATCTTTAAACTTCTTAAAAATGACCAGCCCTGTACTGTTACGGGAGCCGGCCAAGGAGATTTTTTATAATAACCATTAGAAAACCCATCAAGGCCTGGAGATTTGCCCACTTTAAGAGTTTTAATCACCTGTAGAACCTCCACAGAAGTAATAGAGTTATTTAAATACTGCTTCTGTTCATAAGAGATGAAAAGGAGAGAAACTGAGGATATCATTATCCCCATCTTCCTTGGTAGTGTCCCTACCATAGAGTTGAGAGTAAAACATGAAAAGCATTTTCTGATATCTGGTGTTGTGGTGAACATCTTACCCTGTGGATTTTTTTATCTTGGCCTCAGACTCTTGAGATTGGAGAGCCTTCAGCCATCAAGCTAAATAATGACCAGCTTTATTCCCCCCTTCAAAATACATTTGTTTGGTTAATTCCAGGTGGTGAGCTATAGCGTCTACATCTAAAACACTAAATTCCTCTCATGCATGAGACAGTTTTTGGAAAATAGACTTGGACTGGGTTTGCATATGTAGGCGAGAAAGCTCTAAAAGGCCATTCTGTGCAAGTTCCCTTTCTTTCCTATGATAACTAGCAAAGGATATAATAATACCCCTTGCCACAGCTTTAGAGCACTACCAAATCATCCACAGATTAACAGAGGAGGTAGTGTGCACCAAAAAATACTCTTGAAGCTGAACCTCAAGGGATATACAAAACAAATCATCTCTCTATAAAGTTTCATTCAAACGCCAAAAGCGTCAACCCAGACGGGTGCATGGTCAGACCACATAATGTTGCCAACCCTGGCTCCCACCACCCTATTTTGTAGTAGCATATCAACCAAAAGATAATCAATACAGGAATATGACCCATGGGGGGGGGAGGAGTAAAAAGTATAAGTGCAAGATGAAAGATAGCATTGCCTCCAAATGCCCACTAGACTCCAGTGAGTCATCAGGGACACACATTTTCTGAAGGCTCTGGGATGAGTTAGAGATCCGGTGAGAATTGTTAGTCTCTTGACTTCTAGTGAAATTAGGAGTGTAAGAAGCCTTGCTGATTAGAGTTAGGCACATAGATGTTAACAATGGTGAAAATTTCCCAATCCATCTGTAATTTAATCACTAAATACTTTTCCTGAGGGTCAGCACACTGAGATAGAAGTTCGTGGGTTAAATGGCCAGAAATTAAAACTCTCACTCGCACATATTTCACCCTTTTATTACTTGCTGCAAAATATCTATGCAGAAATTCTTTAAAAGTTAAAATATATTCATGCCTTTTCCTTAAGTGAGATAATTCCAGATGTAATCATCTGCGTCTTCTGTCAGTGTTGAGTCTCTTAACATTAAGGGAGAAAATGTGAACAGCCATTAATCACTCACAGAGCCCAAGTGAAAAAATAAGCACTGAAATAAAAATGTATTACCCCTTGAAATGTATAAAAGCTTTAATAGGAAAAACCTCCCCACCCTAACCCCTCCCTATACCAAACCCCTCACCCATTCCACAGATCTCTCCTCCTCTGAGGGATCTAAACAACCAATGGGGATGAAATCCCAGTCCAAATCCCCCTGAAACCACAAACACAGAAACAAAATATTCCATCTTGCAAGCATTCAATGAAATAGAGCCTGAAGTCTGAATGTGTGAAAAGCAATCACAATATATAAACTCCACATTATATTCTGCTACACAAAACAGTGCAGCTGAAAAGAGAGCATGAGTCCTCGGAATCTAATATATATGTCTCAGCCCTGCTCAGAAGTCATAGAGTGCGAATCCTCAGAATGATGATGCAGTCTCTTGCCTCCTTTTCCAGCCTGGTGCCATCTTGGAAAAGCATCTGATTTCGTCGCACCCACTGCCATTTTAGGGACCTCAAAAGTTATTGGCAAACATGCTTAAAGGCCACCACAGCTTCCGTGACAGTTTTAATTCTAAATGATGTACCTTTTGATCATAAAGTACAAATAAAAGGGGAAAAGTCCAACGATAGCGAATATTTGCAGCATGCAGAGTGTTGGTCATCTCCTTCAGTTACAGCGCTTACAGAGAATCGAGGGAGCACGATCGTTAGAAAAATTTAGGGTGTTCCCTTCCCATAGCCAATCATTCTTCTTCCCGGCCGACTCATAAAGAAATGCTTTTAAAGCACAGCTGTGCAGACAAAAAATAAGGTCTCTACTGCATTATCAGATTTAGGGCCCAAAGAGCAATGAGCCTGCTCAATCTTAATATTTGACACCAAATAAACAGTGGCAGAAACTCCACCACTGCTAGCAGATAGTAACATCTCTCAGTCTTTTGTAGCTACAGTTGTGCAGTCCACATAATCCAGAGTCTCCAGCACTCCACAGATTCTTAAATTACACCTCCTCGAGCGGGTCTCTAAATCCTTCAGCTTGTCTGCCAGTAGTGCGTATTCTGTATTTAGGGCTTTCTGCTGCTCTCTTAGGGTTTTAAGAGAGTCCCCATGGCTTTCCACCTTGATGTCTAGTTCATCTACTTGGGAGCTGAGAGCAGCCAAATTTTCTCTTACTTCCGAAATCAAAGCCAGCAATTCTGTCTTATGCTGCTTCATATCTGATCTAAGCTCCATAAACCACCCTCTCAGTTTTTCCCCTGAGGATAAATCGACAGGTCCGGCACAACATGGAATGCTGTGTGACTCGGACTCCAACTTAGGACCCTCACGCTTGGTTGAGGCCTGGCCGCCATCTTCTCCCAGAATCTCGGGAGCAAGTTTACTAAAAGAGAACTGTTTTAAGTCCGCCGTTTTCCATTTTGCAGCCATCCGGAGATCGTTTTCCATTTTGCAGCCACCCGGAGATGACAGCAAACCCAGGCAAGTTTTAGAAAGCCAGAAACGTGCAGATTGCTAATATTAATCGATGGAATCAGGGATAAAGGGTCAGGAGATCCGCATTCAGGTGTCCATCTCAGTCGGCTGCAACAGCGCCCCCAACTTCAGTCCAATTCTTGATCCTTCTTTCTAACCACTCAGTTTTATCTTTGGCAGTCATGCCAGTGGGAAGTCTCAGGTTTCTTTTCTCCTCTCCAAACTCTGGATGCCCAGTGGTATCCACTGCTTTTCTTTACCTGTAGGAAATATTTACAAAACTTCCTCCCAAAAACCCAGCACAAGATCCAAGAAAATAAAAAGTTCTAAACTCTTTCACAAACCCTTGGCTGTGGGTCAGCTAAAAAGTATGTTCTTTTCCCACTCTTAGGCAGCAGCTTTAATTCATCACTGCCAAAGGAATAAGGTAACCAAAAACACTAGGAGGTCCATATATTTAGTCATTCAGCTACACTATCGAATATAGCTGGCTATCGTAAACATAAGAACATGCCATTCTGGGTCAGACCAAGGGTCCATCAAGCCCAGTATCCTGTTTCCAACAGTGGCCAATCCAGGCCATAAGAACCTGGCAAGTACCCGAAAACTAAGTTTATTTCATGTTACCATTGCTAAAGGCAGTGGCTATTCTCTAAGTCAGCTTAATTAATAGCAGGTAATGGACTTCTCCTCCAAGAACTTATCCAATCCTTTTTTAAACACAGCTATACTAACTGCACTAACCACATCCCCTGGCAACAAATTCCAGAGTTTAATTGTGCGTTGAGTAAAAAAGAACTTTCTCCATTTAGTTTTAAATGTGCCACATGCTAACTTCATGGAGTGCCCCCTAGTCTTTCTATTATCCGAAAGAGTAAATAACTGATTCACATCTACCCGTTCTAGACCTCTCATGATTTTAAACACCTCTATCATATCCCCCCTCAGTCGTCTCTTCTCCAAGCTGAAAAGTCCTAACCTCTTTAGTCTTTCCTCATAGGGGAGCTGTTCCATTCCCCTTATCATTTTGATAGCCCTTCTCTGTACCTTCTCCATTGCAATTATATCTTTTTTGAGATGCGGCGACCAGAATTGTGCACAGTATTCAAGGTGCGGTCTCACCATGGAGCGATACAGAGGCATTATGACATTTTCCGTTTTATTCACCATTCCCTTTCTAATAATTCCCAACATTCTGTTTGCTTTTTTGACTGCCGCAGCACACTGAACCGACAATTTCAATGTGTTATCCACTATGATGCCTAGATCTCTTTCTTGGGTTGTAGCACCTAATGTGGAACCTAACATTGTGTAACTATAGCATGGGTTAATTTTCCCTATATGCATCATCTTGCACTTATCCACATTAAATTTCATCTGCCATTTTGATGCCCAATTTTTCAGTCTTACAAGGTCTTCCTGCAATTTATCACAATCTGCTTGTGATTCAACTACTCTGAACAATTTTGTATCATCTGCAAATTTGATTATCTCACTCGTCGTATTTCTTTCCAGATCATTTATAAATATATTGAAAAGTAAGGGTCCCAATACAGATCCCTGAGGCACTCCACTGCCACTCCCTTCCACTGAGAAAATTGTCCATTTAATCCTACTCTCTCTTTCCTGTCTTTTAGCCAGTTTGCAATCCACGAAAGGACATCACCACCTATCCCATGACTTTTTACTTTTCCTCGAAGCCTCTCAAGAGGAACTTTGTCAAATGCCTTCTGAAAATCCAAGTATACTACATCTACTGGTTCACCTTTATCCACATGTTTATTAACTCCTTCAAAAAAGTGAAGCAGATTTGTGAGGCAAGACTTGCCTTGGGTAAAGCCATGCTGACTTTGTTCCATTAAACCATGTCTTTCTATATGTTCTGTGATTTTGATGTTTAGAACACTTTCCACTATTTTTCCTGGCACTGAAGTCAGTCTAACCGGTCTGTAGTTTCCCGGATCGCCCCTGGAGCCCTTTTTAAATATAGGGGTTACATTTGCTATCCTCCAGTCTTCAGGTACAATGGATGATTTTAATAATAGATTACAAATTTTTACTAATAGGTCTGAAATTTCATTTTTTAGTTCCTTCAGAACTCTGGGGTGTATACCATCCAGTCCAGGTGATTTATTTTATTTATTTATTTAACATTTTTCTATACCGAACTTCATGACAGGCGTCATATCAGGCCGGTTTACATCAAACTTAGGGGTTAAATTAGTAAAAAACCGTATAACAAGAAGGCCGAAGCGCAGTTACAAATAACAGGGAAAATGAACTTGGAGGCTAGAGTAGCCAGGAAATAAAGGACAGAGAAAAAAAAAACTGGAGAATGAACATGAAAGAATGAGCAATTACTGAATTTGTTCATTTAGTCAGTTGAGCTAAATCAAAGCACTGTTGCGATGTTATGCTTGAGGGAAGGCTTGGACAAAAAGCCAGGTCTTGAGTTTTTTCCGGAAGGTAATCAGGCAGGGTTCCAGTCTTAGATCAGTCGGCAGGTTGTTCCAGATGAAGGGGCCGGCTGTGGAAAGTGCCCGTTCTCTCATGGAGGTTAGACGAGTGGATTTAGCTGGGGGAGCTTGAAGGGTTCCTTTGTGTGCCGATCTGATGGGTCTTGCAGAAGTGTATAATTTGAGTGGTAACTGAAGGTCTAATGGAAGTTGGTTGTGTATGGATTTGTGGATGATAGTGAGTGCTTTGTGCATGATTCTGTATTTAATAGGTAACCAGTGTAGGTTTCTGAGTATCGGGGTGATGTGAGTTCTCCGGTTAGTGTTGGTTAATATCCTGGCTGCTGAGTTCTGGAGCATCTGTAGTGGTCTAATGGCAGAGATCGGGAGTCCTAGAAGGAGTGAATTACAGTAGTCGGTTTTGGAGAATATCGTTGACTGAAGTACTGTTCTGAAATCCTGGAGGTGGAGGAGGGGTTTGAGTCTTTTCATAACTTGTAGCTTAAAGAAACAATCTTTCGTAATTTTGTTGATTGATTTTTTTAGGTTTAAATGGTTGTCAATGGTGACTCCTAAATCTCTAACTTGAGTGGTCTGAGGAATAGAGGTTGACTGATCGTGGCTGGTAGAATGGTCGGGGGAGATGAGCAGAATTTCTGTTTTGGTTGCATTGAGGACCAGGTTCAGGCTGGTGAGTAGGTGGTTGATGGACTTGAGGCAGTTTTTCCAGAAGGAGAGCGTCTTTGGAAGGGATTCTTTTATAGGGATCAGGATCTGAAAGTCGTCAGCATATAAATAGTGAGTTAGGTTGAGGTTTGTGAGTAGCTGGCAGAGAGGTAGTAGGTAGATATTAAAGAGAGTGGGTGATAGGGAGGAGCCTTGGGGGACACCTAGGGTAGACTTGAAGATAGGAGATTCTTTATTGTTGGTTGATCTTGGAGCATCTGTTTTTGAGGAAAGAGCTGAACCATTGGAGGGCGTGTCCAGCTAAACCAATGTCTGAGAGACGATTGAGGAGGATGCTATGGTTCACGGTATCAAACGCCGCGGAGATGTCTAAGAGAACTAGCAGGAATGAAATCCTTTTGTCTAGGCCCAAGAGGATGTGGTCTGTTAGTGAGATGAGGAGGGTTTCGGTGCTGGAAGACTTGCGAAAGCCATACTGAGAAGGGTATAAAATTTTGTGTTCCTCCAGGTAGTCCGAAAGTTGTGTGTTCACCACCTTCTCGGTGAGTTTTGCTAATAGCGGGAGATTACAACGGATACAACGGATCCCCCGGGGTTTGCGAATGATTAAAGCCCCTCATCTGTATAAAGAAGACACGGAGTTTGTCTCTGACTGGTATGCCATACTTAATAAGTGCAGCCTGGATCTGATGATTTTAATTATTAAAAAATCTCAGGCATCAGAGATATTGATTCGTGAAGAAATTGAACTGACCAAGACTATGTTGGTCTCTTCGGTCAATGCGGAACAATTTACAACACAGATGAAAACTACTGAAGAACTGATGGATAAATTTCGTTCGGATTTGCGCAAGTTTAAGTATGAAAAACTATGTCGGGATGAACGCGATTATACCAAGGGGTATGTTTACCCCTGGATGACACAAGAATATATTGCCAAGGTCTCTCGTCATGTTACCTTTGATTCAAGTGGCGAAGATTTTTCTTCTGGCGATGATGAACAACGTTCCCGCCCATCACGTTCAGAATCTAGTACTTCATCATCTTTTTTAGGACCATCTTCACGCGGCACCCGTCGACCGTTTCGGAACCGGTTCAATCGGTATCAATCAAGCAGCCGGTCAGAGACTTACGAACCGCGAGTCACTCGATCGCAACGAGAGAAAAATCCCTGATTTTGAATTTATCGTCAAAGACCTTATCATCTATCCAACTTCAAGTATTGGAACGAGGATTATCCTTTGTACCGACCCATCGTGGAGATAAATTCTCCTTACAGGTAGCATTGTTTCGTTTTGTTAGGACCCTTAAGATAAAAAATTTTTTTACAACTCACTTACCAACTGCCGATGTTTCTGTGTTATCTAATCCATCTACCTGGATCCCACCTGGACCGGAAGACCCGGCATTAAAAGTCTTCTATGATCTAGTATCACATGATATTGCTTCTCTGGATTTTACTGATTCTGTTTTTCATAATTTATCACGATCAGAAAAAGCTGCCCTGCAGGAACTACAATCAGCACCAGACCTTATTATAAAGCCTGCTGATAAAGGCGGTATGATTGTTGTGCAGAACAGGAATGATTATGAATGTGAGATCATGCGCCAACTAGATGATACACGATTTTATCAACGTCTGGATGCTGACCCTACTCCTGATATACGGAAACTAATATCATTGGTGGTGCAGTTGGGTTCGCAATCTGGCTTTCTAACTTTGAAAGAAGCAAATTTCCTCACAAAGAAATATCCTCGTGTTCCTGTGTTTTATACATTGCCCAAAATACACAAAAATGTCAATCATCCTCCGGGACGTCCTATTGTTTCGGGCTGTGACTCAATTTTGGAACCTTTATCTCGATTTGTCGATCACTTTCTAGCGCCATTTATTCCATCTATGCGGCCACCCTAGATGTCGAGGCTCTCTCTACCTCGATCCCACAAGATGAGGCAATCAATATTGCTGAAACGTTTTTTGATCAACGACCTAGACCTCATCGAATTCCTACTGACTTTCTGGTACAGTTATTGCAAATAGCCTTAAAAAAGAACTTCTTTGCCTTTAATCATGAATTTTTTCTTCAGACGTGTGGTACTGCCATGGGGGCCACTATGGCCCCTGATTTGGCCAATCTGTACATGCATTATTTTGAAGAACAATGGCTTCATGATCATCCATATCAGTGTCATTTACTGGTGTGGAAAAGGTACATTGATGACGTTTTTGTATTATGGAAAGGGAATGAAGACGTTTTTGCATTATTTTTAGATTGGCTGAATGCTTTAAATTGCCATCTTAAATTTACTGCCACCATTGAAACTTATTCTATCACATTTTTGGATATAAGAATTACCATCATTGATGGGAAATTTGTTACATCGCTTTTCCGGAAACCAGTTTGTTCAAATACCTATTTACACTTTTCCAGTGCACATCCGAGAAATTTTAAACGTAACTTACCAGTTAGTCAGTTTATTCGTCTCAGACGACTTTGTACTGATGTGCAGGATTTCGAGGTACAATCAAAAATGTTGCGTGACCGTTTTTCAGCCCGGGGATACCCTCGTTCAAGTATTAGAAAGGCCTATTTACGTGCAAAATATTCGCATCGCGAATGGCTTTTTTTGCCACGACCAGCAGAAGATTCTTCACGTCATACCTGCATCCTACCGTATTCCTCAGTGGCATCCAAGATTCGTCAATCTATACTCAAGTACTGGCATGTTTTGCAAACCAATGTCATTTTCAATACACCGCCCCGTATTACATTTTCTCGCGCCATGAATTTAAAAAATTTTTTGGTCAAATCTGACACTTCTATGACATCACATACTTTGGATATGTCACCAGGCTCACATAAGCCCTGCAGTTCCTGTTCTGTATGTTCTTCCTCCTTGACAATTTCAGGTCAAATGATTGTACCCTCTGGCTACAAAATATTTTTGAAACACCATACCACTTGTGAATCCACCATGGTCATTTATCTAATTCAATGCCCGTGCTCTCTAATGTACATTGGAAAAACAAAACGTCTGCTTAAGACTAGAATGATAGAGCACCGTTCCAATATTCGAAATGCTAGAGTAAAGGAACCTTTAGTATCTCATTGCACTGAATTAGGACATTCATTTGATGATTTACGCTTCTGTGCGATCGATCATGTCCCTGTATTTTGGCGTGGAGGCAATCGAGAACGTATATTGCTACAGTCTGAACAGCGGTGGATCTATCGTCTAAAAACTGTTCATCCCTTTGGTTTGAATAGTGAACTGGACTTATATTCATTTTTAGGTTGAATTTCGGATCATTTTTGAATTCAGTATATTTTGACAGGTGTTCTGATATTCATTCATTGCTGATGGCTGACGTCATCCAAATGACGTATTTAAAGAGACGCTAGCCTCGGTTCGGGTTCCTCCATTTCCTTTTTTCCAAGATGGTTGAGACGTCTGGTCCCGTCTAAAACGGTAGCTGTGGTGTTACGAGATAAGATAAGTAATTGTTTCACCTTCCTACAAGTATGCAATGTCTTTTCTTTATTGATTTTATCTTAGATTTATGGCTCTACTTTGAAGTGTTTCCATACGCCCCTGAAGAAGCTTACTCAAGCGAAACACTGGCCCGTGTAGGGCTCCTTTACCACCTTATACATGAAAGAGTCATTTTTCATAATAATAATGGAGGACATTTTTAATTAATTTTTGAAAAAGAAAAAAGAAAAAATACTTTTTTGCATTAAAGTTATGATGAAGGTGAATGATAGATAAGACCGGTTAGTGTCTGCTTGAGAGTGACACATAACGTCAAGGCTTGCTGACACCTTCTTAGGCTAACAATTCATTTGTTATTTGGGTTCCACATTATTGGGTGATTTAGATTATATGTTGTGGTTAACCGCCGACTCCTTTGTGTGAGTAGTGTATCACTGATCGTGAGTCATGGAGGCCGAACCGGTTGTCCCTTTGAAGACATTGAGCTTCTCTGAAGCTGAGTTACAGGCGTTGCTACAGCAGCCATCTTCTTTCACTACATCAGCCAGTTCAGCTTCACCAGATTTACAATGGTTTACCTTACAGAAGTTACTACGCCGCTCTATTCGGACAACTGCACATGCCGATACTTTATTAGAGTACTGTCGGATACAACGGATCCCCCGGGGTTTGCGAATGATTAAAGCCCCTCATCTGTATAAAGAAGACACGGAGTTTGTCTCTGACTGGAATGCCATACTTAATAAGTGCAGCCTGGATCTGATGATTTTAATTATTAAAAAATCTCAGGCATCAGAGATATTGATTCGTGAAGAAATTGAACTGACCAAGACTATGTTGGTCTCTTCGGTCAATGCGGAACAATTTACAACACAGATGAAAACTACTGAAGAACTGATGGATAAATTTCGTTCGGATTTGCGCAAGTTTAAGTATGAAAAACTATGTCGGGATGAACGCGATTATACCAAGGGGTATGTTTACCCCTGGATGACACAAGAATATATTGCCAAGGTCTCTCGTCATGTTACCTTTGATTCAAGTGGCGAAGATTTTTCTTCTGGCGATGATGAACAACGTTCCCGCCCATCACGTTCAGAATCTAGTACTTCATCATCTTTTTTAGGACCATCTTCACGCGGCACCCGTCGACCGTTTCGGAACCGGTTCAATCGGTATCAATCAAGCAGCCGGTCAGAGACTTACGAACCGCGAGTCACTCGATCGCAACGAGAGAAAAATCCCTGATTTTGAATTTATCGTCAAAGACCTTATCATCTATCCAACTTCAAGTATTGGAACGAGGATTATCCTTTGTACCGACCCATCGTGGAGATAAATTCTCCTTACAGGTAGCATTGTTTCGTTTTGTTAGGACCCTTAAGATAAAAAATTTTTTTACAACTCACTTACCAACTGCCGATGTTTCTGTGTTATCTAATCCATCTACCTGGATCCCACCTGGACCGGAAGACCCGGCATTAAAAGTCTTCTATGATCTAGTATCACATGATATTGCTTCTCTGGATTTTACTGATTCTGTTTTTCATAATTTATCACGATCAGAAAAAGCTGCCCTGCAGGAACTACAATCAGCACCAGACCTTATTATAAAGCCTGCTGATAAAGGCGGTATGATTGTTGTGCAGAACAGGAATGATTATGAATGTGAGATCATGCGCCAACTAGATGATACACGATTTTATCAACGTCTGGATGCTGACCCTACTCCTGATATACGGAAACTAATATCATTGGTGGTGCAGTTGGGTTCGCAATCTGGCTTTCTAACTTTGAAAGAAGCAAATTTCCTCACAAAGAAATATCCTCGTGTTCCTGTGTTTTATACATTGCCCAAAATACACAAAAATGTCAATCATCCTCCGGGACGTCCTATTGTTTCGGGCTGTGACTCAATTTTGGAACCTTTATCTCGATTTGTCGATCACTTTCTAGCGCCATTTATTCCATCTATGCGGCCACCCTAGATGTCGAGGCTCTCTCTACCTCGATCCCACAAGATGAGGCAATCAATATTGCTGAAACGTTTTTTGATCAACGACCTAGACCTCATCGAATTCCTACTGACTTTCTGGTACAGTTATTGCAAATAGCCTTAAAAAAGAACTTCTTTGCCTTTAATCATGAATTTTTTCTTCAGACGTGTGGTACTGCCATGGGGGCCACTATGGCCCCTGATTTGGCCAATCTGTACATGCATTATTTTGAAGAACAATGGCTTCATGATCATCCATATCAGTGTCATTTACTGGTGTGGAAAAGGTACATTGATGACGTTTTTGTATTATGGAAAGGGAATGAAGACGTTTTTGCATTATTTTTAGATTGGCTGAATGCTTTAAATTGCCATCTTAAATTTACTGCCACCATTGAAACTTATTCTATCACATTTTTGGATATAAGAATTACCATCATTGATGGGAAATTTGTTACATCGCTTTTCCGGAAACCAGTTTGTTCAAATACCTATTTACACTTTTCCAGTGCACATCCGAGAAATTTTAAACGTAACTTACCAGTTAGTCAGTTTATTCGTCTCAGACGACTTTGTACTGATGTGCAGGATTTCGAGGTACAATCAAAAATGTTGCGTGACCGTTTTTCAGCCCGGGGATACCCTCGTTCAAGTATTAGAAAGGCCTATTTACGTGCAAAATATTCGCATCGCGAATGGCTTTTTTTGCCACGACCAGCAGAAGATTCTTCACGTCATACCTGCATCCTACCGTATTCCTCAGTGGCATCCAAGATTCGTCAATCTATACTCAAGTACTGGCATGTTTTGCAAACCAATGTCATTTTCAATACACCGCCCCGTATTACATTTTCTCGCGCCATGAATTTAAAAAATTTTTTGGTCAAATCTGACACTTCTATGACATCACATACTTTGGATATGTCACCAGGCTCACATAAGCCCTGCAGTTCCTGTTCTGTATGTTCTTCCTCCTTGACAATTTCAGGTCAAATGATTGTTCCCTCTGGCTACAAAATATTTTTGAAACACCATACCACTTGTGAATCCACCATGGTCATTTATCTAATTCAATGCCCGTGCTCTCTAATGTACATTGGAAAAACAAAACGTCTGCTTAAGACTAGAATGATAGAGCACCGTTCCAATATTCGAAATGCTAGAGTAAAGGAACCTTTAGTATCTCATTGCACTGAATTAGGACATTCATTTGATGATTTACGCTTCTGTGCGATCGATCATGTCCCTGTATTTTGGCGTGGAGGCAATCGAGAACGTATATTGCTACAGTCTGAACAGCGGTGGATCTATCGTCTAAAAACTGTTCATCCCTTTGGTTTGAATAGTGAACTGGACTTATATTCATTTTTAGGTTGAATTTCGGATCATTTTTGAATTCAGTATATTTTGACAGGTGTTCTGATATTCATTCATTGCTGATGGCTGACGTCATCCAAATGACGTATTTAAAGAGACGCTAGCCTCGGTTCGGGTTCCTCCATTTCCTTTTTTCCAAGATGGTTGAGACGTCTGGTCCCGTCTAAAACGGTAGCTGTGGTGTTACGAGATAAGATAAGTAATTGTTTCACCTTCCTACAAGTATGCAATGTCTTTTCTTTATTGATTTTATCTTAGATTTATGGCTCTACTTTGAAGTGTTTCCATACGCCCCTGAAGAAGCTTACTCAAGCGAAACACTGGCCCGTGTAGGGCTCCTTTACCACCTTATACATGAAAGAGTCATTTTTCATAATAATAATGGAGGACATTTTTAATTAATTTTTGAAAAAGAAAAAATAAAAAATACTTTTTTGCATTAAAGTTATGATGAAGGTGAATGATAGATAAGACCGGTTAGTGTCTGCTTGAGAGTGACACATAACGTCAAGGCTTGCTGACACCTTCTTAGGCTAACAATTCATTTGTTATTTGGGTTCCACATTTTTGGGTGATTTAGGTAATTGAAGTCTCCCATTATTACCGCGCTACCAATTTGGTTAGCTTCCCTAATTTCTCTTAGCATTTCACTGTCCATCTCACCATCTTGACCAGGTGGATGGTAGTATACTCCTATCACTATAGTCTTCCCCGACACACAAGGATTTCTACCCATAAAGATTCAATTTTGCATTTAGTCTCATGCAGGATGTTTATCCTGTTTGACTCTATGCCATCCCGGACATAAAGCGCCACAACGCCTCCCAGGTGTTCCTCTCTGTCATTGCGATATAATTTGTACCCCGGTATAGCACTGTCCCATTGGTTATCCTCCTTCTACCAAGTCTCTGAGATGCCAATTAAGTCTATGTCATCATTCACTGCTATACATTCTAATTCTCCCATCTTACTTCTTAGATTTCTGGCATTAGCATACAAACATTTCAAAGTTTGTTTTTTGTTTGAATTTTCATTCTGCTTTTGAATTGATAGGGATAAGTTAGAATTTTTTAGCTCAGGTGAGTTTTTAGTTACAGTTAGCTGAATTACTTTATTCAACTAACTTTACACGACCAGACTTAGCCAGATAAGTTATCTGGTTAACTCTGAATATCGGAGTAAGCGGGATAACTTATCTGGTTAAATTAACTTCTCCCTGAAAGCCCCCGGAATGACCCTAAGTTATCTGGATAAATTTTAGTTCAGTAATAAGATATCCGGCTAAAATCTAGCTGGATAAGGGCCCAAATATTAGTTTAGTTGGATAACTTCTGAATATGGACCTCTAGCTTTGTATTCTTTAAGTTTCCGACAAAGCACAAGAGAGAAAAGAGATTGCCCTTCTCGCCTAACCTGTTCTCCTGATCCTTCCCCCAACCCTTAACTAACCCTCTGACTCAAAGAACTCAGACTGCTCCTACTAACATCCCTGCACTATATTAGGGTGACCACTTCTGAAAGGAAATGCCATGGCCTATTGTTTGGTCCCACTCATACTCCTGACCCTTGCAACATGTCCTCTGCTGAGAGAAGTGCAATTGCTACCCTTAACAGAAGGCATGGGAGGATAACCTGCATGGAGGAGCAGTTATTACCTTTAACAAAAGGCACAGGGGTAACCTGCACAGAGCGGCAGTGTTACCCCAGCGTAACTTACTGGGCAGACTGGATGGACTACATGGGTCTTTTTCTGCCGTCATTTACTATGTTACTATGTTACCTATTTAAAGGGACCAAAATCTCCTTTACATACAACTCATATGAATTATGCAATATCAGAATTTCGATTGAATAATTGTAAGCATATAAATGGCATGTTGCCTACATGCATTACTTTTTAGAACATTCAGGTTATCTGCATAAATCTTTAACATGCCTCTGAAACATTCCTTCTGGAATGTCTGCTTTTTTGCATGGGTAAATTTACACATGTGATAAAATTAGGTGGCAGAAAATTAACACTGAGCACCCTGGGCCAAGTTATGCCCATATTTCTTTATTTTATGATCTAAGTCATAACTACATTTTTGAAAATCTATTTTATATGATAAAGTCACCAATACCATTATTTCAGAACTAAGTCAGTAAATCCCGGTGCAACAGTGTGGTTTTATCTGGCAATCTGTTTGTCATATCTGCTTCACAAAGGTCTGCTTTCAATTGAGTCATATATTGAGTATACATGTAGGTCAAAAATACAGTTACCCTAGAGTCAGCTATTGGCATGCTTTCTCCCTCCAGTATTAGAGGTAACGAAAGAGAATCTTCAGTATCCTACATATACAAACTGTTCATATGATTGACTTCATCAGAAAAGCAACAAACTGTTAGTGCCGCTGGCACTAATGGGCTACGGGCGCCGTTGCCTTATCCGCGGTCTGTTCGCTTGGGCCTACCCAGCGTGCTGTGCCTTGGCAGCAAGCCGCTGCTGTCGCTCCCCGGGCCGTCCTACATTCATGAGGAGCTGGGATGCCGCTGGCCTCGACTCCTCTGGGACTACCCTAGCTTGCGCGTGCCGAGGCCCCGCCTCTTAAAGTGGCCGCAGCGGGAAAACGTGGCCCGGCTCCTAGCTGACGTCAGGCCTCACCTACCATTTAAAGAGGCTTCCCTGGACATTCAATGACTTGGCAACGAGTCTGCTTTGCTTCGGTGAAGTCCTTCTGGCTTTGGTTGAGTCCTGTTCCGGTTTCCTGTTCCTGATTCCTGAGCTCGTTCCTGCCTCCAGAGTCCTGTTCCTGCCTTCCATACCTTCTTCCCACTCCAGCTCCCATCCTTGGTCGCCTGCGGATGGATTTCCTGGCTTCAACCTCAGACTGGCTCTCGGCGACCCTTGGGCTTCTGGTCTTGGACTGATCTTGGACGATTCTGCTGAGGCTTACCACTCTCTTCACAGGGGCCCACCTAAGACCAGCCGGCCCCCAAACCCAAGGGCTCAACCTGTGGGGAACGGGGTTGGTATTGGCAGGGCCGCCATCAGGGCAGTATTCTTGGGCCTGCAGTATGGGGCCCCAGGATCTACTGCCACATATGGGGGCCCGCCGCAGCTGCCAGGCGGCAGGTGCGCTTGGGGGATGTATTAGTTCATGGCAAAGAGGCCCACTGAGGCTCTCTCCGACAGTCTGTCGCCCAGGGGCCTACTGAAACCTGGAGCCGGCCCTGGGTGCGGGCCCCAGAGAAGGGAGAGAATCAATGCTATGCGTGTCTTTTAGACACGCATAGCATTGATTTACAGAGCACCGCAGACAGAGACTCGTCCGCGCGCTCTGTCCTGCCAGCGTTCACTGTCTGACGCGGCTGTGACGTCACCGCCGCGTCAGACAGTATGCGCCGGCAAAGCGCGCGGACGAGTCTCTGTCTGCTTGCTGTATGGGGCCTCAAAATTCCTGATGGCGGCCCTGGGTATTGGCGAAGCTCCAGCCGGCCCTCTGAACCAGCCCGGCCTTGCCTTCCGACGGTGGGGACCTGCGGGGGTTCGCCCTCTCAGGTTGTGCCAACCTCACCTCGGACAAGGGGTCCATGCTCTCGTCCGGTGCCGTAACACAAACAAAATCAAAACTTTACATTCTCCATCAAAGACTGAAATCAGTTTGTCATGGAGAAGAATGTGGTTATTTGCATATTTTGACAACTTACAGGTTCATGTATCATTTCACGTTAGGGCCTTAACTCTAGAGAGGGGAAGAAAAAGAGAGAAAGAGAGAGAGCCTCTATAGGGACCAATATGTCACTCTTCCTAGATAAGTAGAGAGTACATTGTACAAATCATCTCCTCTTTTACTTTTCATCAATCCAATTGACAGAAATTCTTCACTGATGGCACCTTTGCTGTTCGTATTTCTGACTGTGTATGTAAAACTGCCCCCCCAAAAACTACCCCACCTCCCAAACCTCACACCGAGGTAATAGTGCCCCCTCTTACAGTGTATACATAGTAGAGTGACATAGTGATCTGTATAGAGGTTCGTTCTCTCTCTCTCTCTCTCTCTCTCTCTCACTCACACTCAGCAGTATTTTGGAAAATGCAGGAGCAGGGAAATTAGCCTAACCACACACCCCTTTTTTTTTTTTTTTAATCATGGGTGCTATTTCCTCTATATTTATAGCATTTTGATGAATCCAGGGGTTAGAATGATGCTATAATACCTACCATATTGACTTTCATTGAAAGACAGGAAAAGATGTTAGACAGATGCACAATTTGTTTGGAAATCAGGTTTCTGTGGGGTTTTTTTAGCTCTGTAAAAAGATTAAGTTTCTCTTCATACTATAAATCTGTTTACTTGAGATGAGGATTGGGTTTTTTTTTCAGTTCAATAAAGATCATTTTGAAAAGCCAGGTATATGTGCTGAAGCTACTGGCCAACAAAATCTCAATCCAAAGGGTTTTTTTTTATTGCTATCATAAATCTCCCAACAGGGGGGTGAAATTAAAAAAATTCTCAACGTACTTCTTAATTTAATTGCAACTAATGGATAGCCTTGCACGCAGTCTTGAAGTCCCATAGTGGGACTTGTTCCCAATGCCTCCCCATATAACAGTGGCCCTTTATAGATGATTTAAGTATATAAAATGCTTCCTTTAAGAAGTCAGTGATGTCAATCATTTTAAGAACCAAAAGAAGAACTTTACAAATATGGTGAAAACCCTGCCTTGGATAAAAAGAATTATGAAAGTAGCTGAAAAATGTTTATTTTTCTATAAACATTTTCTATAAAGAATATAGAGGTGTTCACCGATCAAATTCTGCGGAAAAAAAAAAGAAGCACATGTTATAAAGAAAAAATTCCAATTTCTTCTAAGGTGAACCTTGGCACTAATGGGGGCTTAACAAAATTCATTGCAAGTTTATTTAAAAGGAAGAGATGTCTCTCTGCTAGAAGTTTAAGTATATTTATTTATTTATTTGGATTTGCTACCCATTTTTTTGAATACACAATTCATCCAAAGTGGTTTAGAATACGTTAGACTAGCAGCACAGGAACAAAGGTCATTTGCAGCTTTACAATACTACGTGTGCATCAATTTAAAGAGTATGGGATAGATTTTAAGAGGTACGCCCGATTTTATAACATGTGTGCTTAACCCTTTGAAAATCTGGCCCTAAATTGTGGATTAACTGGGAAAGTATTTCCAAAGTCAAGTCTCTGCATGCTTTTCACACTTTTTTCTTCATTTGATTTTCCAAATTGATTCTAGGGATCTTTCCTCAAAAGAGGGGAAAATTACTTCCGGAAGGGAGTATCATCAACAACACCTGATTAACCGTAAAGGTCATGAGTTCATATCTGACTCAGCACCAACATAAGGCAAAGCTTATTCATGTGGTTCACAATGAAAGAAAAGCATGCTCATCAATCCAGTTATAGAATCAGGCTTGCAATGGCTAGAGTCCAATGCTTTCTTTTTTTAACTGTGTATTTTAAGCATTGATAAATGTTAATTTTAAGCATGGTATTCCATGTTGTTTTAAAAACTCTGAATTATGACAGAATTACATTCAGGGAGTACTGGGTATGTTATTTCTTGGCAGAAGGATTATGCAGAGTAGTTAAATCTCAAGTGGATTGTGATAAAATTGCAGGAGGACCTTTTGGGACTGGATGATTGGGCTTCCAAATGGCAGATAAAATTTAATATGGACAAGTGCAAGGTGATGCCTATAGGAAAAAATAACCCTTGTGTAGTTACACAATGTTAGGTTCCATATTAGGAGCTACCACCCAGGAAAAAGATTTAGGTGTCAAGGTGGATAATACATTGAAATCAACGGTTCAGTGTGCTGCAGCAATCAAAAAATCAAATACATGGTTAATGCGACTCCAACATTGCTCTATACTTTAACAGCAAGAGGAAATGTGAAAAAAAAGGATTTGCATCCACAAAAAAGCAGGAGAGTAGCTTGCTTGATACGGCAGTTACTACCCCAAACCAAATAAGCCTGATACTTCACTTTCAATGATATCCAGCATAGTTCTCTGCTTCAACAGCAGGGGGAATGATGAAAAGATGATTTATTTATTTATTTATTTTTATTTAAAGGCTTTTATATACCGATGTTCATGTACTGGTACATATCATGTCGGTTTACATAGAACCAAAGTTGGAAATTTATATTCGGACAACAACCAACAAGGACTGAGTTGCACAGGCTGGATAAACATGCATGGGAGTAGCTTGCTATGACGGTGGTTACTACCCCTAAACAATTAGCTAGATACTTCACTTAGATGCAGCTCCAGCACTGATACTCCTAACCAATTAGCTAGATATTTCACTTAGATGCAGCTCCAGCACTGCTAACTACATCGATGGTGGGGGTGGAAGGGAAATAGATCGATGGCGGGGGTGGAAGGGAAATAGAACAAAAAAGTCACTTACAAGGGACAAGAGTAACAGATAAGTATGGGGGAAAAAAAAAAGTAAAGCTTGCTGGGCAGACTGGATGGACCGTTTGGTCTTCTTCTGCCGTCATTTCTATGTTTCTATATGTTTCTATGAATGTTAGGAATTATTAGGCAGGGAATGGCAAATAAAACGGTGGATGTCATAATGCCTCTGTATCGCTTCCTGGTTAGACCGAACCTTGAATACTGTGTGCAGTTCTGGTCACTGCATCTCAAAAGATATAGTTGCAGTGGAGAAAGTGTAGAGAAAGGAGACCAAAATGATAAGGGGCATGGAATTTCATTTCATTTCATTTATTAAAATTTATTAATCGCCTAACACTTAAAAAGGCCTAGGCGATATACAAAAATACATACATAATAAAAACAAAAAACCATACGATACAGTCAGCAGATATTAGTTTCACAGAAACAAAAAACAGCATACCAAATATTAATGGTACATATAGTGTTACAAACATCACCACAGTTCCATAGGTAAAATCTCGGTATTGATACATCATATTACTAAAAGAAGGCAGGATGATGACATTCATACTGCTTATTTACCATTAAATGCAGAGTGAAGCAGATATTCCTTCAAAGATGTTTTAAACTTTTTGATGTCATCAAGAGATCTAAGGTCAAAAGGAAGGAGGTTCCATTAAATGGGTGCCGCTATAGAGAAAGATGTCTCCCTAGTACAGAGTAACCGTGCTTGACGAACTGAGGGAATCTCTAACATATTAAGTTGAGAAGATCTCAAACTTCGGACTGGATTATACATTCGTAACAGGGCATTAAACCAAAACGTAGACTCAGATACATGGAGCTTGTAAACTAACATACCTATCTTGAACACTATCCGTTCGTTCACTGGTAACGAATTAAGTCTGCGAAGAATTGGTGAGATATTTTCGTAACGTTTTGTGTGAGAGACCAGCCTCGCAGCTGAATTTAATAAAAATTGTACTGATTGAAGTAAACACTTTGGCAAGCCAATGTATAGCCCATTGTAATAATCAATGTGTGGAAAAATAATGGCACGGACAACCATTAAGAAATCTTTTTCATATAGCAGATGCCGAAGGCCACCTAACAATCGAAGTTTGAAGAAACCTGATCTAATCAGTGATTTATTTGAGGTTTGAAAGATAAAGTAGAGTCAATCATGATTCCTAAGCTCTTAATAGGCTTAGTCAAAGAAAAAGAAGAATTACCTATTGAAACAGTATCCGGTAAAGGTACTAACTGTAATCGATGAATTAGTAACATTGTGGTCTTACCCGTGTTTAGCAACAACTTATTCTGTTTCAACCATCTCTTGATAGCATCTAAACAAGCAATTAGGGAATTTACTGTGTCCTGCCATGAATTCTGAACTTTGATGTAAAACTGAATGTCGTCAGCGTAAATCTTAAACCCATCCACAATGGTAGCGAGCAATTTGGTGATCGGGGCAAGATAAATATTAAACAACATTGCCGAAAGGGCTGAACCCTGTGGTACCCCAACCTTTACCTGCTGAGAATCGGAATAGGAGTTGTTAAAACGAAAGACTTGTGACTGCTCAGATAAATAACTCTCAAACCATTTTAGTACTGTTCCTGAAATACCACATTCCCGAAGACGAAAAAGCAAAATTTGATGATCAATGGAATCGAAAGCTGAGGTGATGTCAAGTGAAACTAATATAAACTGATGTCCATTATCAAGACTCCATTTAATGGAGTCAACCAGTGAGATCAATAGTAATTCAGTACTAAGACCGCAACGGAAATCAAATTGATGAGGACTCAAAATTTCATTCTTCTCTAAGAAATCTGTTAATTGCTTTAGAACGATCCCTTCTATTACCTTAGCAACTAGGGGAAGTGACTTCCCTATGAAGAAAGTCTAAAGAGGTTAGGGCTATTCAGCTTGGAGAAGAGACGGCTGAGGGGGGATATGATAGAAGTCTACAAAATCAAGAAAGGACTTGAACATGTAAATGTAAATCGGTTATTTACTCTCTCAGATAATAGAAGGACTAGGGGACACTCCATGAAGCTAGCAAGTAGCTCATTTAAAACAAATCAGAGAAAATTCCTTTTCACACAAACGCATAGTTAAGCTCTGGAATTCATTGCCAGATGGATGTGGTTATGGAAGTTAGTGTAACTGGGTTTAAAAAAGATTTGGATAAGTTCCTAGAGGAGAAGTCCATAAACTGCTATTAATCAATAAGGAATAGTAGCTTGGGATCTATTTAATGTTTGGATACTTGCCAGGTACTTGTGACTTGGATTGGCCACTGTTGGACACAGGATGCTGGGCTTGATGGACCCTTGGTCTGACCCAGTATGGCATTTCTTATGTTCTTATGCTGGGTTCATATACTGTGTGTTTTGGCAGTCAGTGTGTGGGTGTTTGTATGGGGACATGTGCGTGAGGGAAATGTGTATGGGATGCATTGGTATAGTATATGTGGATATTGGAGGCATGGAGGTATATGTAGGTTGGGTGTGTGGAAATAGGTTTGTGGGGTTGTATATTGCTGTGGGTGGGGATGGTTAAGAAATTGCCATACTGGGTCAGACCAAAGGTCTGTCAAGCCCAGCATCCTGTTTCCAACAGTGGCCAATCCAGGCTATAAGCACCTGGCAAGTACCCAAACACTAAGTATATGGGGGAGGTTTTATGTGGGGATGTGTGTGGGATATTGGTATGGTGGGGGTGGATATGGGAGTGTGGAGGGTCTGTTTCTGAGTTTGTGTGTTGGAGTATGGTGTGCTTGTGGGTATGTGTGGGGCTGTGAGTTTTGGTAGGTAGGGTGTCTGTGAGAATGGGTATGTGTGTGTGTGGTGCGTGTATGAGGGAATGTATGGTCTGTGTTCATGGGGATATGGTATGGGGGTATTAGGGTGTGGTGTGGACATGGGGAAATGAAGGAGTAGCCAGTGTGTGGGAAGTTTATGTGGGTCAGTATGTTAATGGGTGAGTACGTGGGATAAGAGTATAGGTGTGTGGGCGGGATGTGGCGGTGAGTGGGTGTAATGGGTACATGATAGGGATATGTATTCATTTTAATCAAATGCAAAAAAAATGCAATGAATAAGGCAATTTTCAGTTTGTTTCAAATGGAACAAACCAAAAATAGCCTCTTATAAAAATACCCCAAAACTTTCAGGTATTTTTATATTCCTTGCAATAAAAAAAATGGGCATCTTATGGCCTGGCATCAAGGCCTAGCCCCAGGATGAGCTTGGCACTGAAGTCTAGCCCCAGGATGAGCCCAGTGCTAAGGCCTAAGCCCCATATGAAGGCGCTGGTCACACCAGAGTAAGGTGCCAAAGTGACATCACTTTGGTTCTGTTGTGAGGTGGATGGCACCAGGTGGAAGTGACTGGGCATTGCTCTTGCTTGTTTCACTGATGGATCCAAAAAGGGGGTAAGATGGGGCCAGACTATGCATTAGTATGGTTTGGGCAGATGTGTTTGCATGTATATATATATGATGTTTTTTGGGGGTGGGTGGGCCATCGGCAATGTGACAGGGGCAGTAGTGCACACTCTGTTAAAAAAGGGAAATCTAGATCTAGAAAATTTATGGGCCGATTCAGTAAAGTGCGCTGGGATGTGCGCACTATTTAACAGGGGTTTGGTTGCATGCTTTCGAGTGGCGTCTATTACCCCTTATACTGTAAGGGATTTAGCACCTTGAAAACATGCGGCCAAACCCCCTGAAAACTAATTGCGCTCATCACATGCAAATGCATGTTGATCAGGCTATTAGTCATCCAGGATTCAGAAAGTAAAATGTGTGGCCTACCCAAGGGCAGGCGTTAATTTATTTGCAGCCTGGAAAAGTGTACAGAAAGGCAGAAAATGCTGCTTTTCTGTACACCCTCCGATTTAATATCCTAGCTATATTAAGTCAGAGGAACCAAAAATGTAAAAAAAACAAATGTAAAAAAAAATTTTTTTTTTTAAATGTGCCGGCCGGTCTGGTTAGGAGAACGGATGCTCAATTTTACTGGCGTCTGTTTTCCTAACCGATCACTGTTGGCAGGTTCAGAAAACGATGCTGATAAAATTGAGCTCGGTTTCCTGAACCCGCTGACAGAGCCACCTCTCTTAGGCCAAGGAGGCACTAGGGATGCGTAATCATCCCTAGTGCCTCCTTTTAGCACGACCCCTCATTTAAATATAGGATCATGCGCCCAGGAGAGGTGGCTGGATGCGCATCAGGAGAGCAGGTGCTCAACATGGAGCACCCATTCTCCTGCGATCTTTACTGAATCGGTGTGTTAATGAATTATCGTCCTATGTCCTCATTGATCTTCTTGGTAAAGGTTATTGAGAAAGTAGTGTATAGACATCTGGATAGATATCTAGAAGAAAACTCCCTCCTGAATCCCAACCAGTATGAGTTTAGGAGAGATAACAATACGGAGCTGTTATTGTTATCTTTGTCAGAAAGATTTTTGAGGGATTTTGAGCAGGGTCAAAGTTTTCTATTGGTGCTGCTTGATGTATTGGCAGTATTTGTTACAGTCGATCATACTTTGCTGCTGCATCGTCTGTCTGAATTTGGTATATCTGGAGTTGTGAAAGTGGTTTTCCTCATTTCTTTCAGGTAATCTTTGGTATGGGAACTTCTAAGTGGTTCGATATTAAAATGGGGGTTCCACAAGGATTTTCCCTGCTACCCTATTTAATATTTATATTGCATCATTATGCCAGGTACTGGGAAAATTGGGGGTAGAATATCGATGTTTGCAGACGATATTCAGTTTTGGTTCCCAATTAAGGATTCTCTGAAGGAAGCATTTGAAACACTGGCATCATATCTGTCAACAATAAAAATATGGTTAACTCACAATCAATTAACTTTGAACACCAGTAAGACCAAAATTATATCACTGGCAAAAAAGTGTTTAAATGATGCAAGTGTGTTGAAGATGTAATTTGAAGGAATTGATCTTGAACTATCGTCAGTTGTACATAACTTGGGAGTCCAGCTGGATTGCGAATTTGTTATGAAAGATCATGTGAGTAAGTTGGTGAAAATCGGGTACTTCCAGTTGCATATATTGTGTCGATTAAAGCCATATTTGGGATTTGATGATTTTTGGTTAGTTATGCAAATGATGGTATTAAATAATATTGGCTATTGTAAGTCACTTCTTCTAGGGTTAACAAAAAACATGATTAAATCAGTACAGTTGTTGCAAAATTCCACAGCCAGAGTGTTACGCCTGTCGGTCGCAGACGGCTGCAACCTCTCATGCACACCTCCTTTTCCCTGCACCGTCAATCCTAGGAAGAATGGCAGCCTCGGCCAACCATCGCCGACCTCCCCGGGATGGCGTGGGCGCTTACGACCGCCATCTTGTCTCCAGAAACACCTAAAGTGCGAGCAAGGGCCTCCTTTGTACATGTCATGGCGGGAACCTCGGGGGCATCCCTTCCGGATGATGTCAACTCACTGCTGTACTTAACTAACTGGCCCTCTGCTGCTACGAGTTAGCAAGGAGTTCCTTCGTTGCTGAATCCGCTCCATTCTTGGACTTCCAGTTCCAGATTCCTCACTTGGCGTGTGGGCGCTCTGGGTACCCACTCCTCGGGGGCCCTTCTACGTTCCTGGCTATCCACTCCTTGGAGGGCCTTCCTGCCTTGGATATCTACCTGATCCACTTCACGGGACACTCTCTTGGAACTAACAGTTGTGAGTACTTTACTACAGACTTCAACGATACTAGCTTTACTGAAGCTTCTCTACGGTGTACTCCGTGCCTCAGGCCACTACCATTTCCTCTTCAGTAGAAGTTGTTCCAGTATACCCTGAGCTGCAGGGTATTGCCGCACCAGCTACAATATCCACTTCCGGGTTCCTGCACCTCAGTCTTCTTATCATCATCATCTTCAGTACAGACATCCTCGGCGTATCCCATCAGTTCCAGAATTAGCGAAGTTATTCATCCGTCACATCTTCCGTCTGCATGGCTTGCCAAAGCGCATCCTCTCTAATCGAGGGGTTCAATTTACAGCAAAATTCTGGAGATCCCTCTGCCAAAATTTGACATATCCCTGGATCTCACATCAGCTTAACATCCGCAAGCCAACAGACAGACAGAAAGAACGAACCGTACACTAAAACAGTTTCTCCGGGCTTATGTCAATTCCAGACAAAACGAGTGGTCCGACTTGCTTCCCTGGGCCGAATTTTCATCAGTCAGCTTCAACAGGATCATCGCCTTTTCAACTCATCTATGGAAATCAACCTCTACCTCCTCTACCATTGCCTTTGTCAGTATCATATCCTGCAGCCCAAGCTTCGGCGAAGGAACTGCATCAGCTTTGGGAACACACTAGAGAACTTCTCCAGAAAGCTGGGCAACAGGCTAAGAAGTTCTACGATGCCCATCGCAGAGCAGCTCCGCAGTTACAACCTGGAGATAAGGTATGGCTCAGTACCCGCTTCATCCACCTAAAACTGCCTTCTGCTCGATTTGCGCCCAGGTACATAGGGCCTTTTGCGATACTCTGCCGCCTGGGTCCAGTCACATAGAGCCTGCAGTTACCATCCTCTCTTAGAATCCACAAGACCTTCCACATCTCTCTTCTAAAACTGCTCATCTTGTCGGAATTCTTGAGGAAGATACCTGAACCTCAACCTCTCACTGCAGAACAGGACATTACTTATCAGGTGGAAGATATACTTGATGTAAGGAAACATGGAAGACGCTGGGAGTACCTCATATTCTGGGAAGGATTTGGACCTGAGAAAAATAGTTGGGAGCCTGCAAGCAACATCCTCGACAAGGAGTTGATCAGACAATTCCATATGTCACGTCCTAAGAAACCAAAATCCCTGGGGAGGGTCCCTAAGAAGGGGGATACTGTTACGCACGTTGGTCGCAGATGGCTGCGACCTCTCATGCTCACCTCCTTTTTTTCTGCACCATCAATCCTAAGAAGAATGGCAGCCTCTGCCAACCAACACTGACCTCCCCGGTGTCCCCGGGATGGCGTGGGTGCTGCCCACCGCCATCTTGTCTCCGGAATCACCTAAGGTACGTCATGGCGGGAAACTCGGGGGTGTCCCCTTCGGATGATGTCAACTCACTGCTGTACTTAAGCTGACCAGCCCTCTGCTGCTACAAGTTAGCAAGGAGTTCCCTCGTTGCTGAATCCACTCCATTCTTGGACTTCCAGTTCCAGATTCCTCACTTGGCATGTGGACTCTCTGGGTACCCGCTCCTCAGGGGCCCTTCCGCATTCCTGGCTATCTGCTCCTCGGAGGGCCTTCCTGCCTTGGATATCTACCTGATCCACTTCTCGGGACACTCTCCTGGAACTACCACTTGTGAGTATTTTACTATAGCCTTCAACGATACTAGCTTTACTGAAGCTTCTCTACTGTGCCTCGGGCCACTACCATTTCCTCTTCAGTAGAAGTTGTTCCAGTATACCCTGAGCTGCAGGGTTTTGCCGCACCAGCTACAAGATCCACTTCCGGGTTCCTGCACCTCAGTCTTCTCATCATCATCATCTTCAGTACAGACATCCTTGGTGTACCCGCTCTGCGGGCCACTACCGGATCTTCACATCAATGGTATCACCTTGGGTATACCCCACTGCTCAGAACTGTACTTATTTGCATCTCCCGCTCTGTGGGCTCTGCCTCTTTTTCCTTCATAATAAATTCTCTATCTTACAGCTGTGTCCTATGCCGCTGAGACCACGCCTACCGATGGCGAGGCCCACAGGGCTCCTCCCTGTGGGTGGAGACACCCCTCATCTTGGCCCAGGGGGAGAGCATAGGTGAGTATGCTTGGGAGAGGGACAAAAAGAGTTGGTGAGTGTGTCTGGGAGAGAGAGAGAGTGGGTGAGTGAGTGTGGGAGAGAATGAGTGAATGTCTATGTCTGGAGGGAGAGTGGGTGACTGCATTTGGGAGAGGGGGAAAGAAAGAATATGTGAGTGTGTTTGGGGAAGAGAGAGAGTGGTTGGGTATCTACTTCTGGGGGAGGGAGAGAGAGAGAATGGGTGACTGCATCTGGGAGAGGGAGTGAAAGAGAGGGGTCAGTGCCTGTGTCTGAAATATAGATAGAGATATTTGGTGAATGTGTCTGGGAGAGTGGGGGTGAGATAGATGGGGTGAGTGCCTGAATCTGAGACAGAGAGATAGAGTGGGTGAGTGTCTACTTCTGGGACAGAGAGAGTGTGTGACTGCATCTGGGAGAGGTGTGACTGCATCTGGGAGAGGGATAGTGAGAAAGTGGGCAAATGTCTTTGGGGAAAGAGAGAGAGAGCATGGATGAGTGTCTGGGGAGAGATAGTAGGTGAGTGTCTGTGTCTGGGGGAGAAAGAATGTGGATGAGTATGAGAGTTTGGGGGAGAGAGAGCATGGGTGAGTGTGTCTGGGAGAGGGTGTAAGTATTTGTGTCTGAGAGAGAGAGTGAATGAGTATCTGGAAGAAAGTGAGAGGGTTTGTGAGTGTCTTCATTAGGGAGAGGGAGAGAGCGCATTTCGACCTATTCTTTTGGATGGGGGTATTCTTTCCCCTCCCCCCAACTTATGAAAAGTAAGGTGGTTTTCTGTCTCTGTGAATTCTGGTTTTGTGGTACTCAATGGGTTCAAGTTTAGCTTTCTTTTGGATAGTTTCTATGAATTTTCTTAGCACTAACTGGCTTAATGGTCTACAGTTTTTTGGATCACACTTGGAGCCCTTTGTAAAGATTGGTGTTATATTGGCCACCCTCAAATAGTCAGGTACAATAGACAAGACAATTTCATTGATAGGTTACAAATTACTAATACTAGGTCAGCAATTCATTTTTTAGTTCTTTCAGAACTCTAGGGTATATACCATTTGGTCTAGGTGATCTACTACTCTTTAGTTTGTCATTTTTCCCTATTACATCTTCCAGTTTTACCATGATTTGTTTCAGTTCTTCCGAATCATCACCATTAAATACCACTTCCAGCATAGATATTTCCCCAAACAGTAGCAAAGAATACACTTAGTTTTTCTGCTGTGGCCTTGCCTTTCTTAAGTGCCTGTTTTAGCCCCTTGATCGTGTAACAGTCCAACTGACTCTCTCACAGGCTTCTTTCTTTGGGTTTATTTGAGAAAAATTTGATTATGAGCTTTTGCCTCTATGGCCAGCTTTTTTTCAAATTCTCTTTTGCTTGCCTTATTAATGTTTTGCAATCTAACTTGCTAGTGCTTATGTTTTTGCCTGCTTTCTTCAATTGGATCATCTTTTCATTTTTTGAAAGAAGTTCTTATGGCTATAGTAGCCTCTTTCTTTTCAAACTTTTTTTAATGTGTGAAATAAATCTGATCTGAGCTTCCAAGATGGTATTTTTAAACCATGTCCATGCCTGATGTGTTATGCGCGCCGGCCGCAGCAGACCCATGGCTCGGCCCACTCACCTCTTTCAAAGTGATCCAGCATCTGGTCCCTCGTCTCTGGCGGCTGTGGGCCGCTGGCACCATCCTCGGGCCACCCCTGGGGCCTCTAGCTCTGCTGCAGCTCCAAATGTTCCGCGTCGGGCCTCTCCGCATGGCCCGCGGAGAGACGCTGTCCTGACCAGCGCCATGCCCCTCCCTAGGCGCGCGCACACAGCTAGACCTTAAATAGGGCCCACGGCAGGAACCTGGCCACGGCCCCGAATGATGACGTCGGCAGAGCTCTGGTACATAAGCCCGGGCTCCGCTCTCTCAAATTGCCTTTGCAACAGGTACCCTCGCTAGTTGAGTACTCGTTGCCTCTTCAGGTCCTGGTTCCCGATCCTGATTGCCTTCGTTCCTGTTTCCTTGTTCCTGTGTTACTGTTCTTTCGTCTCTCCTTCAGATTGCTAACCTGGTTTGACCACTGCATTGCCTAACTACTCCGTTGCCTCTCTCCAGCCCCGGACCTCTGCATTGCCTGACTACTCCGTTGCCTCTCTCCAGCCCCGGACCTCTGCATCACCTGACAATGCCGTTGCTTCTCTCCAGCCCTGGACTTCTGCTTCGTCTGACCATCCTTTTGACTCTCTCCTCGTCTAGACTTCAGCCTTGCTTGCCACTGCTTCCAGTCTGCCGCCAGCCCTGATCCCAGCTTGCTTAAAGATGCCTCTTCAGCCTTTGTCCTGGACGTGGTTCATTCAGGCTTCGGCCTGCTCTTGCTCGGGCGCCCTCTGTCAGACTGTGTTTCTATTGGCGACTGGGTCTCCGGGACTCCGCCTCGTCCAGTACAGACTGATACCTACACTAGTTGCTGCCTCTGGGCTGAACCTCGATCCACCCATCGACGACTACTGACGGAGGCCACCTAAGTCCAGCCGGCCCCAGCACCCAAAGGCTCAATCCACGGGGAACGAGGTGCTGATATTGGTGAAGTGCCAGCTGGCCTCCGTCCGTCAGCCCTCTCTGCCTGCCGACGGTGGGGACCCGTAGGATCCCTCCTATGGGTAGTGTCAACCCCACCTCGGCCCAAGGGTCCACCTTCAGTGCAACATTATGTAAACTCTTACAGACTAATTTTAAAATGAGCATGCATGCTCCCAAACATGCATGTATCTGCACATATGGGTAGATTTTAAATCGGCCCCACGTATAAATCCCGGGGTTTGCGCGCGTGGCTGGGCCTTACGTGCACCGGGCCAATTTTCAAACAGGCCCGGCCACGCACATAAACCCTGGTACGTGATTAAGTGCCAGGGCCTGTATAGGGGGCAGGAAGGGGCAGGGCTGGAGGCGGCTGGCACAGCCATTTGCCACTGTGCCGGGGAAGCGCATGCCAGCAGTTGGCCGGTGCATGCAAGTTGCTTTTTCTCCAGAGGAGCAGCAACGTAAAAAAAAAAGGAAGGTACGCTACATTTAGGGGGTGGGAAGGAGAGGGGAAGGGGAAGGGAGGTTAGGGTAGGTGGTAGGGAAGGTCTCTTCCAGTCCACTCCTTAATTGAAGCGGACTGGGAGGGAACTAGGGAAGGCTGGGATGTGTCGCTGTGCGAAATTAGCAAAACTGTACCCCCCCTTGAGTGCACCGCACACACATGAGCACGAAAATTACAAAATTCAGCGAGCATGTGCACACAGCCTACAATTTTATAACATGTGTGCTCTGGCGCACCTATGCTGTAAAATTGGCGCTTCCATGTGTGCGCGTCGGGAAGTGCGTACACATGGACGCGTGCGCGCGCCTTAGAAAATCTACCCCACATGATTTAAAATACACCTACTGCACGTGTGCTGCTAATTTTAAGAGCTTATTCAAGCAAACCTATTTCACGTATCTTCCATAGCACTTTCCTGGCTTTAACACGTATATGTAAGCAGATTTTAAAACATGTTCACCCAAGGGACATTCCTAGTTTTTCCAATTAGTCAACCAGTTTGCCCAGTCAATCGCGAGATTGTTTAGATCCCTCTGTTCTTCATCCTGCGTGTCCCCTATTTGAACTGGACCTCTCAACTTGTAAGCCCTGGAACGCGAGATCTGCAGACTTGCTCCTCATCAGGAGCAGCAGTAAAATTACGTGGCTAACAAGCCACCGCATGCTGTGGCCTCTGGTTTTAACATACGGGGTTATAAGCCGTCCCCGGAATGCCCCTGCCCATGCCCTGTCCCCTTTCCGCCTCCTTATTATTTTTGCTCATGCACATGCATATTCTCGCATATAAAGGCATTTTTGCATGAGCAACGTTTTTAGGGGCGGATTTTCAAAGGGTTACACGCTCCTGCGTGTGCTGAGCCTATTTTGCAGAGGCCCGGCGACGCGCACAAGCCCCGGGATGCTCGTAAGTCCCGGGGCTTCAAAAAGGTGCCGTGGTGTGGGAGGTGCGGGGCAGTCCGGGGCGGGGCGGGGGAAGGGCGGGGCAGGGGTGGGGATGGAGCCTCCAGGCATAGCGGCCATTTGATGCTGTGCTCGGGATCCCGGGCCGGCCGTGGACCGGTGCGCGCAACCTACACCTGCCCGGAGGCAGGCACAACTTCTAAGTTAAAGGTAAGGGGGGGGGGGTTTAGGTAGGGCTGGGAGCGGATTAGGTAGGGGAAGGGAGGGGAAGGTGGGGGGGGCAGAAGGAAAGTTCCCTCCGAGGCCGCTCTGATTTCGGAGCGGCCTCGGAGGGAACGGAGGAAGGCTGCGTGGCTTGGCGCGCGCAAGTTGCACAATTGTGCACCTCCTTGCGCGTGCCGACCCTGGATTTTATAACATGCGTGCGGCTGCGCGCACATGTTATAAAATTGGGCGTAGATTTTTGCGTGCCGGATTGCGCGCACAAATCTATGCCCGCACGTAACTCTTAATATCCGGCCCTTAATGTTTAAACTGTTTAGAGAAATCAACAGTACAAATAAATCAATATGTAAAGTTTGATGATACTTATACACGCCACACAAGATACAAAACAGTATATACATTTTAATATTTCCCCCAGTGTAAACAAATACAGCATATGTCTACAAACGAAGAACAGTATCCTCTCCCTCCCTCCCATTCCCAAACCCACTCATTTCCAACTACTAAACCATCACAGTCAAGAGGAAGTGACGTGAAAAGCAAAAAGAAAATACAGCAGGAAAAAGCATCAAATCAGACCAACAGTAATCCTTTACAACATAATAAAGCTGCTAAGACTACTCATAAGGATAGTACATGTAACTCAGCCCTGCAGATTAATCGAACCCTTAACCTTTTCAGCTGCACCTTTTAGTTTTTTTCTGTTTTTCTCATTTTATCAGTGACTCCCTTTTGAAAGTTAAATGCTAGAGCAGTAGACTCTAGCCATTAACTCAAATTTGATCCCATTATGATCATGGTTGCCGAGTGGCCTCACTACCATTGTATCTCATATCAAATATATATCCTGTGTTCCACTAAGAATTAGGTCTAAAATAGCTCCCCCTCTCATTGGTTCCTGGACCAGTCATTTATTTCATCTATAAACTTTACCTCCCTAGGATGTCCTGATGTGACATTTACCCAGTCAATATTGGGGTAATTGAAATTTCACATTATTACTATGTTGCCAAATTTGTTTTCTTTCCTAATTTCTGTTAGCATTTCATTGTCGACCTGTTCTTTCTGACCAGGCGGGTGGTAGTACACCCACACCACTATACTCTTCCCTATCACACATGGAATTTCTATCCATAAAGATTCCACAGTGCATTTAGTCTCCTGCAAGTTCTTTATTCTGTTTGACTCTATGTCATCCCTAACATATAGTGTCACCCTCTGCACCACTTTGATCTACCCTATTATTGTGATATAATTTATACCCCGGTATTGCACTGTTCCATTGGCTATCCTTCTTCCATCAGGTCTCCAAGATATCAAATATGTCTACCTCTTCATTCAGTGCTATACATTCTAACTCTCCCTTCTTATTTTTTTAATACTTCTTGCATTTGCATACAGACATTTCTAGGTATGTTTTTTGTTTGTATACAGAGCCTTCCTATCAGTTGACAGGAATAATTTGCAATCTTTAACCCAACCTAAAGGCACCTGGCTTCTTTTGCATTTATTAGAACCTCTCTATGGGGATTCTCTCACTTCCCTGTTTTATTAGTAAATTTCAAAGATACTTCCATGCAAATTATATGCTGCTGAGCAGTCGTCAGCTTTCCCCCATGTTCTAGTTTAAAATCCGCTGTATCTCCTTTCTAAATGTTAGCGTCAGCAGGTTGCTGCAGCTTGGCTAAACTGGAGCCCATCCTTGCAGAATAGACTCCCCCTTCCCCAAAATGTTGGTCACTTCTTAACAAATCTCAGATCCTCTTCCTTTTACCATTGAGGGTGTAAGGAATATGGCAACTTAGCAAGGATCAGTAAAACCCGCTGTGCATTTTTTTTTACCTGTATTGCAATTGGCCAAGCAAAGACTGTACAAATTTCCATTTTGCCATTTTTTTTATACATTTCAGTAATGACTTTTATTTTTTGGAGCACCATACCTTTGTCCAGTGCCTCTCTTTGGTATCTCACCACCAATACACATTGGGTCTGGGAGTCAGTCTTCCCCCTTTCAGAGAATTCATGCCAGGATTGAGAGAGTGAGTCAGGGAGTCAACCCCAGTACTGAGTGTGCTCCCAGCTTCAAGGAGTGCCAAGAATGGGGACTGTAAGCAGAAGGGGTTTGTTGGTGTGTGTAGGGTGTAGGTGGGATATGTAGGAGGGTGGAAGTTTGTGTGTGTGTGTGTGTGTGTGCATGGGTTAGTGGGTGGGAATGTGTTTGGAGATGTGGGGGTGTGTTTGAGAGCATGGATGTATTTATATGGGAGGATATAGGGCTGTGTGTAGGTATATGTGTTGGGATGTATGTAGGGGATGGATGACAGTGGGATGTGTATGAATGATTGACTAGGGTTTTAAGTATGAGAGTTGTTTGTGGAAGGGTTGCTTGTGTATAAGTGTTGGGGGGGTGCGTTTTTTCAGGGGCAATGGCTGTGAATGTGCTAGGCTGTGTGGTTATGGGATCTGTGTGTGGGGTATGGGGTATGTGTGTGTGTGACTGTGTATATGTTAGGGGGTAGGTGGAGTGTGTGTAAGTGTAGGGGTGTTTTGAGGGATGAATATGTATGACAGGGTGTATACATGTGTTTGGGTAGACAGGGATTTGTGTGGGAGGGTTCTGTCAGGGGTTGCAAATGAAAAAGGGTTGTAGGATGTGGTTTGTTGAGGGTATGGCTGTGTGTGTAGGTGGGGGCGTGTGATTCCTGGGGTTGGGGGTGTGGATGGGGCAGGTGTGAATTGAGAATGGTGGGTGTGGGTATATGTGTAATGAGGGGGGGGGGGGTGCATGAATGTGTGGGGTCTGTGTGTGTATAAGTGATTTTGGAAGTGTGGAGGAAGTAGCTTCCATGATATCTTTTGATGCCATACTTTGACATCTCCTTAAGTCATTTTTCCCTGTGTCTGTCTGCCTTTGTTGCTCTGGGCCAAAATATTGGAAGAGTGAGGGGGTGGGGGGAGCTTTTCGAATGAATTGCTGGGCAACATTCTGTGGCCTTTAACTTTTTCTCACAGAAAGCAATAGAGATTTTTTGGATACTTTATCCTCCAAAAAATACTGACCTGATGCGTTTAGTTTTCAAAATCATCCAAGGTAGTCACATTTTCTTTTTGCATGCCAAATCTGGGGAATATCCATGCCTACAGATGAACAGACATTTGTCCCCTGGCCAGGGAAGTGAAAGAGCTGGCCTAGGAATTGAATCCAGGTCTTCCACATGGCAGTGCATGACACATAAGGGCTAATGTACTGCCCTGTGCAGCACCTCTAGAAAACTCTAAGGACTTAGTTAAACATTTAAAAACCAAAGCATTGCTTGGAATGGCTGTTCTTGATACCTATTTGATGCGCTGGAAACTGGGTTGCCTGGAACAGGTTCCCAGACTTGGTTACAGGTCTTATTACAACATTCTGGTTTCAATTTACTTCAGCTTCTCTTCTCCAGCACCACTGAACAGGAGCGCTAGGCTCTGGATACCCGGGAGGGCGAAAATGCATTCCGGCATATTCTGCTGAGGTCATTCTGGAGATAACCACCCAAAAGTAAGCTGCCTTGTTTCTGTTCTGAATTAGAAAGGCAGTTCTAATGACTAAGGTGATCGTTCCTGATGAAATAAGTTGTGAGATGCCTTCCCAAGGTCGTTTTAGTTCCTTCCTGATAGTACCAGGCTTTAATTAACTGTTCCGGTTTTTACCCTCACCAAGCATTTTGTATATTTATACCCTTCATCTGTTTTTTCAGCTAGGCAGAGCTGGGAGTCTTAATATCTCAAAGGAAGCAATTCTCTGATTAACTGAAGAGTAATAGCATGAAATTTCCAGTCTCCAATGAGTAACATATTGATGCTTATGTCTAATTTAATCAGCATCAGGAGGGAAATGCCTATTCGTTCACCATCAGTAATACTGCTTTTCAAGGTGATAAATCCTATCTGCGGAATGATATTCCGTTGGCATTTCTATAATATTAATTAGATCACCTTGTCAGCCTGGATGAAATTTGCTTAGCATTCATTAGAAATTCCTTGTAGATAGGCAACAGCCTACAACTACCCCCCTCCCTTTGATTGACAGCTGAAGTCAAGCCGGAGAGATCACCCCCTCAGAATCTTTGAAAAGCCGGGTCACCGGACTCCATAATGAATGAAGAGTGGGAGGACTATTCCTTGAGGATATCTTATTAAATTGGACAAAAGCTGTCTTCCTCTCGGCAGTGTCTCCGGATGCCCTCTGCCTACATGCGGCGTGCAGGCGTGTGATGGAAAGCCATTTGCATTACCCTGCAGTCATTTTTATACGCAGAGGTAATGAAGTTGTCAGCTGAGACCCGAGTGTGGCAGAACCTGATATTCAAATAGATCTAGCAGCAGCAGCGGCGGCGCCGTTGCCTCTCTGCAGTCAGTCTCCCCCCCCCCCCGCTGTCCTTCTCTTGTACTGTGCACCCGGTCTCTGGATCACGAGCCCTGCGCTCTGCTGAAGGCGCTAAAGACACAGTCTCCTGTTTCTGACACGATGCCTCCCTTCCCAGAGCCGGCGGGGACGTCTCAGAGGCGAGCAGCTCCCGCAACACAGACTGGCTGCTGCTATGAGCTAAACAGTCTTAGACTGCCGTGCTGCAGCGATCATCTAAGAATATTAATAGAGAGGACAATTAAAATGGATTCGTGCAGCTAGGTCACCCTGTCTGAAAACGGCCTTCCTTAGCCTGGCTCAAAGAACACAGAGACTTCCACAGGGGGGGGGGGCACCTTTTAGCCAGATTATAAGGAGGGGGCTCCCTGGGGCGAGATGTGTGTTCAGGAGGAGGAGGAGGAGGAAGAGGGAGGTTGTGGCAAGGAAAACAGCATGCATGACATCTTTGAACCTACAAGTGCCACGTCGCCCCTTTTCGCTACCTGCACAAAACAGCAGGGTAGTTTCTTGTTTGAGAATTAGGCAGAAAGGGGCCGATGCAATAAATAAGCGCGGGAAGCGGGCGCTCAGTGTTGAGCGCCCGCTTTCCTAACACGCGCCCGGCCCCTCTCCTGGGTGCGCGATGCAATTTTTAAATGAAGGGTCGTGATGCCAAGGAGGCGCTAGGGACACATCTATTTATTTATTTATTATTTTTATATACCGGCATTCGATCTGAGATATCACATCGGTTTACATTCAGGTACTGTAGGTATTTCCGTATCCCCAGAAGGCTTACAATCTAAGTTGACTGTGCACCCCTAGCGCCTCCTTGGCAGCGGGCGCCCAGGAGAGGTGGCTGCCAGTGGGTTAGGAAAATGGACATTCAGTTTTACGAGTGTCCGTTTTCCTAACCTGAATGCCAGCACTTTAAAAAAATATTTTTTAAAAAAAAACTTTTTGGATCCTCTGATTTAATATTGCCATGATATTAAGACGGAGGATGTACAGAAAAGCAGCATTTTCTGGTTTTCTGTACAACTTTTTGGGTTGCTATGGGCAGGCGTTAATTTCTGAGCATAAAAATGTACGGGTCGGGCGCACATTTGTTTTTTAGATCAGGAGTGAATAACTAATAGCCTCATCAACTTGCATTTGCATTAGTTTCGCCGGAGGGTTAGGCACGCATTTTGGATGTGCTAATCCTCCTATAGCATAAGGGGCTGTGGAAGCGCCACCCAAATCGAGCATCCAACCACGGGTTAAACAATGTGCTCGGCTGAGTGCACTGTTTTGCATTGGCCCCAGAGTACATGCAGGCAAAGCACCCATGTACTTTAAAGTCATGCAGGCTGTTTTAAAATTGACCTTAGGAAGGGTAATTTTAAAAGACATTTTCCATGAGTAAATAGCTGTTTTACTCGCAGAAAGGGCCTTTTTAAAAAAAAAAGTACCTACCCAATCCGCCTTCACCGATGATATTTTAGTTCATCTCAACAATCCTTTTCATTCTCTTGAAAGGTTAATGGAGGAGGTCTTATCATTCAGCTCTTTTTCTGGACTTTGAATGAATCTGGATAAATTTGCTGGCTACCGATGCAGCTATTAAGGGTTTGTGGGGAGAGTACTTTTCCTTTAAAATGGGCAGTTAATTTCATTAAGAACATAAGAATATAAAAAATTGCCATACTGGGTCTTACCAAGAATCTAACAAGCCCAGCATCCTGTTTCTAAAAGTGGCCAATCCAGGTTAAAAATATCTGGCAAGTACCCAAATATTAAATAGATCCCATTATATTAATTTCAGTAATAAGCAGCGGCTATTCCCTAAGTCAATTTGATTAACAGCAGTTTATAGACTTATCCAAACCTTTTTTAAACATTAACCACATCCTCTGGTAATGAATTCCAGAGCTTAATTGTGCATTGCATGAAAAATCATTTCCCCTGATTTGTTTTAAATGTGCTATTTGTTAACCTCATTGAGTGCCTCCTAGTCCTTGTATTATCTGAAAGCGTAAATAACCAAATCACATTTACCCATTGAAGTCCTTTCATAATTTTATAGACTTCTTTCGTATCCTCCCTCAGCCATCTCTTCTCCAAGCTGAACAGCTTCTCTATATCTTTTCCAGTGGAACTATACCTTTTTTTGAGATGCGGCGACCAGAATTGCACACACTCCTCAAGGCGTGGTATTATCATGGAACATACAGAGGCAGTATGACATCCTCCGTTTTATTTACCATTCCCTTTCTAATAATTCCTAACATTTTGTTTACTTTTTTGACCACAACTTTACAGTGAGCTGAGGATTTCAATGTATTGTCCACTAAGGCACCTAGAGCATTTTCCTGTGTGGTAACTCCTAATATGAAACCTAACATTGTATAACTACTAGAGGTGTGAATCGTGTGATCGATCATCTTAACGATCGATTTTGGCTGGGGGGGGGGAGGGAAATCAGATCGTCGTGTTTTGTTTTGTTTTGAAATCGTTAAAAATCGTAAATCGGGGGAGGGTGGGAAAACCGGCACACCAAAAAAACCCTCACACCCACCCCGAACCTTTAAAACAAACCCCCACCCTCCCGAACGCCCCCAAAATGTTTTAAATGACCTGGGGTCCAGTGGGAGGGTCCTGGCGCGATCCTGGCGTGATGTCCCGCTCTCTGGCCACACCAAAAAAACCCTAACACCCACCCGAACCTTTAAAACAAACCCCCACCCCCCCGAACCCCCCCCAAAATGTTTTAAATGACCTGGGGTCCAGTGGGAGGGTCCCGGCGCGATCCCGGCGCGATGTCCCACTCTCTGGCCACAATAAAAAAAACCCTAACACCCACCCCGAACCTTTAAAACAAAACCCCACCCTCCCGAACCCCCCAAAATGTTTTAAATTACCTGGGGTCCCGGTGCGATGATCCCGGCGCGATGTCCCGCTCTCTGGCCACGACTGCTGTGAAGAGAAATGGCGCCGGTGACCCTTTGCCCTTATCATGTGACAGGGCAAAGGTAGCGCCGGCGCCATTTTGATTCCTAGCTCCCGACGTCATGCGTCCAGGAGATCGCTCCCGGACCCCCGCTGGACCCCCAGGGACTTTTGGCCAGCTTGGGGGGGCCTCCTGACCCCCACAAGACTTGCCAAAAGTCCAGCGGGGGTCCGGGAACGACCTCTTGCACTCGAGCCGTATTGCAAAATGGCGCCGGCCATATGGCTGGCGCCATTTTGCAATACGGCAATACGGCCGGCGCCATTTTGCAATACGGCTCGAGTGCAAGAGGTCGTTCCCGGACTCCCGCTGGACTTTTGGCAAGTCTTGTGGGGGTCAGGAGGCCCCCCCAAGCTGGCCAAAAGTCCCTGGGGGTCCAGTGGGGGTCCGGGAGCGATCTCCTGGACACGTGACGTCGGGAGCTAGGAATCAAAATGTTTATTTATTTATTTATTTAGCATTTTTCTATACCGACTTTCCAATAACAAAATTATTGATCAATTCGGTTTACATTTTAAACAATAACAACAATGACAAGTAAATGTCTTACAATGAACAGGTCGAATTAACTTGGATTAAGATATAAGGGGGTAATAACATAATTAACATGAGCGGTGCCTAATATAGGCTAGAGGCTGGGTTTTAATGTTCCCGGCGCTACCTTTGCCCTGTCACATGATAAGGGCAAAGGGCCACCGGCGCCATTTCTCTTCACAGCAGTCGTGGCCAGAGAGCGGGACATCGCGCCGGGATCATCGCGCCGGGACCCCAGGTCATTTAAAACATTTTGGGGGGGTTCGGGAGGGTGGGGTTTTGTTTTAAAGGTTCGGGGTGGGTGTTAGGGTTTTTTTGGTGTGCCGGTTTTCCCGCCCCCCTGTTTAACGATACAATACAAATGCCCCTGACGATAAATCGTGGGCATTTGTATTGTATCGTGCACTCTAACGATTTTGGACGATTTTAAAATTATCTGACGATAATTTTAATCGTTCAAAAATGATTCACATCCCTAATAACTACAGCATAGGTTACTTTTCCCTATGTGCATCACTTTTGCAGTTGTCTGCATTAAATTTCATCTGCCATTTGGATGCTCTGACTTACAGTCTCACAAGGTCCTCCTGCAAATTTATAACAATTCGCTTGTGATTTAACAACTCTGAATAATTTTGTGTCATCTGTAAATTTGATTACCTCACTCGTCGTATTCCTTTCCAGATCATTTATAAATATATTAAAAAGCAGCAGTCCCAGTACAGATCCCTGAGGCACTCCACTGTTTACCTTTCTCCACTAAGTAAACAGACCATTTAATCTGTTTCCTATCTTTTAACCAGTTTGCAATCCACAAAAAGACTGCCTCCTATTCCATGACTTTTTAATTTTCTTAGGAGTGTCTCATAGGGGACTTTGTCAAACGCCTTCTGAAAATCCAGATTCACTAAATCTACTGTCTCACCTTTCTGCCAGGAATTGTATTGTCAGCAGATTTATCTCAGTTCTGTCAAATGAATACAACTTCTCTTATCATTCAGACCAAGCTTACCTTCAGCAGTGGCAATCCCTCCCGCTATCTCTCAATGGGTGAATTTGTAAAAAAATAATTCTCTTGGTTAAATGGTTGTACATTCTGTGTGTTTTTAAAAATGATTTGAAGAAGCTCTGGAAGTCCACGCAAGGCAACTTGCTACGAGCGGCAGATGGTGCTAAAAAGGATACTGATAGATGTCGTCACAAGGCTCCACTCTTTAACTCCGGTGAGTGGGTTTGGCTAAGTACGTGCCACATCCGTCTTCACATCCCATCTATGCGCTTAGCTCCTAAGTACATTGGACCTTTTGTGATCGCTGATAGACTGGGTCCAGTATCCTGCCGCCTACGTCTGCCTGCTAGTCTGCAAATACACAATGTTTTCCACGTCTCGCTGCTCAGACCAGTGATTCTTTCACGTTTTGACCCTCTTCCACCAAAGACTCCAGAGGTGGTTGCTGACGAAGAACCCATCTATCAAGTGCACGAGGTCCTTGATGTTTGATTCTGTCATCGCAGATGGGAATACTTGATCTCATGGGATGGGTTCGGACCTGAGGAAAACACCTGGGAGCTGCCTCCAACATTCTTGATAAAGTCTCTACTACTCCAATTTCATTAAGAACATCCCACTAAGCCTAGACCCCCGGGCATGGGGGGAGGGTACTGTTGGGAAACCCGGCCGCGGGCAGCTGCGACCGGGTCCCCTCCTCACTTACCTGTGGAAGCGGGGGCTTCTGGCTGGCTCTTCCATGCTCTCTCTCTCCGCGGCGAACCTCCCTGGTGGCGTTCTCTCGCCACGAGGGAGATGCCGCCGAACAGGGTGGGGGACTCCGCCCCTAGGCTCGCGTCCGTCACTGCCGAATTTAAAGAGGCCGTGGCGGGAAACCTCAGCCCGGCCCCCAACAGAACGTCATCACCTCTGGCCTATATATAGGCCACTGCAGGCCTTCCTGCTTTGCCTTTGCAACAGGTCTGACTCTCACGAGTAGCTAGTTGCAATTTGTTCCTGCTCCGCTCCTGTGTTCCAGCTCCTGCTCCACTCCTGTTCTTCAGTTCCCTTCTTGGCTTGACTCTCTGGTTCCTGATCCTTGGCTTGTCTCCTGGTGCTCTGGTCTGCTGCCTGTCCTGATCCTCATCTCGTCTCCGGTATTTGCCAGCCTGCTGCCTGCCCCGACCTCTGGTTTGGCTCCACGTCTTGCTTCTCTGCCACCTGCCACGACTACTGGACTGTCCTTGTTACTTCTTCTTCGCCACCTGCCTCGACTCGGACCTCTCATCTACTGGTCCAGTCCGCCTCCTGGTTATAGATCCCACTGCAGGCCCGCCTTCAGCGGATTCTCCACAAGACCTTAGCCAGCCCAAGGGTCCACATCTCCAACAGGCACAGCTTATCCGGAAGCATGGCTGGTGCTAGAACATGATATAGGCTAGCAGCTGGATATTGGCAGGACTGGAAATAAGACTGGAATCAAGGGCAGGCTTGGACTAGCGGCAAGGGCAAGGCCTTTGATAGTAGTCAAGGAACTGGACTGGGAGCGCACGACAAGGATAGGATTAGACAAGGACTGGACAAGGACAGGACTAGGCAACCACTGGGCTAAGCAACCACTGAACAAGGACAGGCAACAGGAAGCAAGAAAGCCCAAACAAGGCATAAGACTGGCTAGATGAACTTAGAAGGTTCAAAGGTGAAAGTAGGACAGTAAAGCCCAAGAGGGCTCTAAGCATGGCAGGTGAGCCTGAAAGGCCGTAGAGTAAGGCCAGATGTCCTGGAAGGGACCAAAGCAAAGCAGGTAGGCCTGGAAGGCTGCAGAGAAAGGCCTGATGTAGTAAACTGAAATATGAATGCTTAAAACCAACAGCTGTTGAGAAAACAAACTTTTTTATTAAAATGCTATAAAATTATTTAAGCTATACTTTGGAGAGAGATGTAGCGTGCTCTGCAAAGCCCTGATATAACACTCTCTTTCAAGAGATTTTACTGATAGGAAGGCTATATAAGGATTTCTATACTTCTTTCATCCACCTCAAGTTAGATTACATACTTGTCAAAATGTCTACGATTGGTTTACTATTATAAACAAATAATTTCAATGGACTTTTGGTAATTTGCTCTTGGCTTTTATGCTAATTATTCTCATCTTGTATGTAGATGAATGTATGGCTTACAATTAGATGAAATGTAAACTGGCTTTATTTTAGTTCAAAAATCTTCTAATCTTAGATAGAATGTCAACTAGCCTTGCATCTGTTAAAAAAATGTCCTATAACCTTGAGGTTTAGCATCTTTTATCTACCTTATAGAGTATTTTTGACTAGGAAAACAAGTACAAGACTGAGACTATAATGTTGTTAGTACTTACAAAACTCCTTATGATAAAAAATGTAAAAACTTAGGCGAACAAGAATAATAAATTCATGTGTGACATGTCAAAAAGTGTTTCACTGCTTCTTCACTGCACAACAACACTGCACAACAACAGAATGCCATGGATCAAGGCAGGAAACCAAGATAGGCTGCAAGGCAAGGCAAGGCATTAGACCAGGGTAGGCCACAAGGCAAGGCAGGAGGCCAAGGCAGGCTGCAAGGCAAGCAGTAGGTCAAGGTAGGCTGCAAGGCAAGGTATGAGACTGGGGTAGGCCACAAGGCAAGATAGAGAAACAAGACAAGGATGGCCAGGTCAAAGAGCAGAGGTGACTCAATGAAGAGGCACTGAGGGAATGGACAGGCTGGGTTAAGTAGGGCTGGGGCTGATGCATCAGGTGATCAGCGAGGAGGTGGTTAGGGCAGCTATGAGTGAGGCTCGCTGATGACCTCTGCTGGCAGGGAGGCTGCATAGCAGGCAGAACTGTGACAGATTATCAGAAAACCCAGGAGTCCAAAAGCTAAGGTCAGAATATTATGGAATAATTTTATAGAATGGCCAACACAAACAGAAGGCATGATAGCTTAAAAAACACGGTCGAAATAATCTGAAAGTCTGGATCTGAAGGACTGTTATGACTCTGAATTATAGAATTTCTGTCTCAGCTCTATAGTGAGAGAAATAAAAAGTAAAGGGACACTTTCTATTGAAGCATAGATCTGAATGACCCAGAGGTACAGTATCCTTGGTTTATAGATCTTTTAGAATAAAAGATAGCAAAAGAGATCAAGTAAGAGTCTGTTATCTCCTTGGAATCCTGAATGACTCCCCCTGAGTTCTTCATGAATAATTATTTATCCTTCTCAGCCAGTTACAAATACTTTTCTAATTCTCATCTCTTTCACTTAACTCAAAGGATCCTTTGTGTTCAACAGCTGGGCTTTTCCCCCTAAGGGACATGATGGGCACTATTAACCACTCTTACATGGTTACAGTATCCCATCACTTCTCAAAAGAAAAGAAGAATTGGCTTTTATTCTTCACTTCTACAAATCTTCCTGCCCTTATTCAAAAGCCTTCTCCCCAAAGAGAAGTCAAAATAAACTTCTGTTTTATGTTTCCTTCTGACTATTTTTGATGGTCTCCTACATTTTTTGGAGTATCAAAAACCATGATTCCTAGTGGTGTGGCCCTACTACATAATAATACCCCTGCCCCCAAAAAAATACCCAAAACATTTCTTGATCCTTCTTTATCACAGAAAGCAAATTTCCACCTGTTTCATGGCCAACTTCAGTGAGTATGGCTATTCCCCACAAGAAAAAAGCAGAGAAAATGAACCCAGCTGTCTGCAAAGGCTTCATTAGTATACCTTACCATGAATCAAGGTATTTCACTTTTTGCATAATAATGTTAATTATTCAACTGAGTTGACTACATTATGGGCCTGATTTTAAAACATCTATGTGGTCAAAATTGTACTTTACATATATAAATGCACTTTATCCATGTAAAGGGGGCTTTTGAAAATTGCTACAATTTATGCCATTGAATTGTCCATAGGATTTACCTGCGTAAGTGCACTTTATGCGGGTAAATAGCTTTTGAAAATTGCTTCTATAGTATGTCACATTTACATGTGTAAATGCTTTGAAAATTCACCTGTAAGATTGTAAGTTAATGGGAATGTAATGAAAAATCTAAAATCCATAACAATTCTATTAATTCCTAACCTACAATCATTTTGAAACATTTTAACAAACATTCTTTAATTTTATCATACAACTCTTTGGAAATAAGCACATACATTTTAGCAAGTAATGTCAGAGCATATTTCACAACCACTGCTCTTGGAAAAACGACCCCTTTTTGACTAAAGGAATGAAAGAGTAGTCTAATGGTTAGAGCAGCAGGCCGTAAACCTGGGAAGCCAGGATTCAAATCCCGCTGATGCTTCTTGTGACCTTGGGCAAGTCATTTCACTCTTCATTGCCTCAGGCACAAACTTAGGGCCTCATTTACTAAGTTGCAGTATTTCCCCTGTAGGGGAAAATGCCACACGGTTCCATAGCTTTGTAAACTCCAAGGTATTTTCCACAGTAATACCGCAGTTTTACTAATCCCACAAATTCCCTGCAATGATGACCGTGGGACTGTGGGGCCACCATGCTTTCAAGAGGCTAATTGTACCCAAAAGTGTCAGGCCCCGGGGATCTCTGTAGATTTCCTGTCCTACCCCCCCTCCTCCTGGGAAGTGGCTGAAGTTGTAAAATAAATGTTTTGGTTTAAAACCTCTGGGTGCAGGCCTTGCCCCCAACCCTTCAACGCCTCCCATTTCACAAAAAATACCCCCCTTGCTGACTCCTCTGGACTTACCAAACTGGAGGGTAGGGGATGGGGAGAGAGGAACCCATGAGTGCGGGGGGGGGGGGGGGGCTTCTGGAAGATGACAGAGGATAACATAGGGTGGCATGAGAGAGGATCGTATGGGGGTGGACTGAAAGAGGATTGTGTGGGGTGGGGGTTCTCCTGGGGGACTTCTGTGCAAAAAACTTTAAAATTCTGCAAAATTCTGCAAACTTTATATTGGTCAAAATAACACAATTTACATGATAGTCTTTAAGTAATTACATTTTAAATTAACACAGGAAAAAGTTATTACTTAAAGATGCAGAATTTTAAATATTTTGAGCAGAATTTCCCTAGAGATTCTCGGTAAGAGTGTCCCTTCCACCCTCTCTCCCTACTCCCCTGGCCACTTTGCCCTCTCAGGTTCCCAACTCCTCCACCTGCCAGTATCTCTCCCCTCCACCTCTAGGCTCAACTCCTTTCACTCTACTGCCAGTCCCAGAGTTTGATCTCGTTCTCAGTACTGCCCCTCACACAGGCTCCCTCTGTCCCTCCCTCTCTCACACACATGCTCCCTCTCTCTAATACACGTACACACCCCCTCATACAGGCTCTCCCTCACTCTCCCGCGCACACTCACATCCCTTCATACAGGGCTCTCTCTCTCGCACACACACACCCACACAAGTTCCCTTTCTCTCACACACATACATCCTCACACAGGCTACTTATGTCTCTATCTCACACACCCCTTCACACAGGCTCTGTCTCACATATACACAATCCCTTCACACAGGCTAGCACCCTGACATACCCACGATCCGTTTTTCATACACACGAGCTCCCAATCTATCACATACATACACACTCCTTCACAATCTCCTCATATAGGCTCCCTCTCTCTGGCACCCACACTCAAGCATCCCTCCCTCTCTCACACCCTCCTGCTCTCTCACCCTTCCCTTCCCCACACCCCTTCCTCTCTATCACACCTATTCTCTCTCACTGGGGCCTTTATCTTCGCCGCGAGCGGAGCTTACTCCATTTGCAGCACACAGGGGCCTTCCATCTTCGCCGCGAGCAGAGCACACTCCATTTGTGGCAAACGGGGGTCTTCCAACTTTGCTGCAAATGGCATGCTGGGGCCTTCATCTTCGCGCTCTCCATTCACGGCATGCCAGGGTCTCCTCTGCTATTTTCTGCACAGAATTTGGCAATTCTGCGCGGGGGGAGGGGGGGAATTCTGCACAAATTCTGCATTCCACAGTAGCGCAGAATTCCCCCAGGACTAGGTGGGGGGTGAGAGAATCGAGCAGTGGGACAGAAAGAGGATTGTTCAATACTGCAAGCCAGCAGTATATCAACACTCCAAGACATAGAGCAATGGGTATGGCGGGAAGCACAGTGGCCTGATTACCCCAAGAGTGCAGAATGAAGCAGCAAGCACAATGGCACAGAATTCCCTTGTGCTATGGCCTCCAGTGCAATCAGTAGTACCCTAGCAAAAAGAGCAGGACAATTGAGATGATCAGTACTGTTTATTGAACTACTTACTGACTGCACACTTCTCAAGTCTTTTAATAGGACTTTGAGCACTGACAAAAAAAAAAGTGTCTCCCTCTCCACATCTAACACAGAAGGACTGAGAGAAATGCTATGTGTGTTAAGCTTAAGTTTTGTTTTTGCTTACATCTAATAAAAATAAAAGAATCGAGGAAGTCACACTGGTATAGGCTGGTTGGAAAACTGTTTCAACAAAATTGGTCTTGCTCCTTCCTTTCCTCATTGACAACTGACTCTACTCTTGTCTGACCTGACGTAAAAAAAAAACTGTATTACTTTGCTTCCCCCATAGACTTTAATAGAACCAATCCAAATGAACAAAACAAGATTTGGGTATTTTCAGATGCCATGTAATTTCAGTTCGGTTGCAACAAACCAAACCAAAAATCAATTAATTTGGCTCATTTTCCCCATTCAGATTCAAACAAATGCACATCCCTAAGATGGATCCAAAATTGAAAAGTGTAATGAATAGGTCAGTTTTCAGTTTGGTTCACATCAATTGAACTGAATGGGCACAGTGCCCACAAAAAATTGAAATCCTTTTCAGTTCATTCGGTTCCATCCCTTTAAAGTCTATGGGGGAAGCAAAATAATACATTTCTTGGACTTGAAGCCAGATAGACTAGAACCAAGGAAGGAGCAGGACCAGTCATATTTCAGCACTTTTACAACCATCTTATCCCAGCTGGCAGCTGCATGTCATCATGACTTCATCTTCTTTTAGGTGAAAGCAAAATTAAGGGCACTTTGAGCAGTCACTAAGAGGTGGAATTTAAAAGCACAGGATACTCCAAACTCGAGAGATATGCACATAAGTCTGGCTCTTATGCGTGCCCACTGAATTTTACAAACCACCCAGATGCATGTGAATCTCCTGCTGCGTGCACATTTTAAAAGTTTTCAAAAAGGGGCGGGGTTTGGGCATGGTCTGGGTGGGACATAGGCATTTCAGGGTGTGGCCAAGAGATGTGCGAGTAAATACTTACGCACCTGAGCACATGCCCAGATCCCCTGCTGCGTACCTTAATTCTGCTAGGGGTGAGGTATAAGTTTAAAACAAAAATTAAAAAACCTAGCCGTACCTGAGGGGTTTCAAGGTTCTGGGATAACTGAGGGGAGTATAAGCTATTCAATCAGGGGGGTTTGGAGGACCCAGCTGTTAACTTGGCGAACTGGTGGACAAACTGGTGAAACTAGCATTGGCATGGATACAAGTCCTTTTTACAATTCTCTGACTTAGGCAGTAGAAGCGGGATTTGCATGCCCAGACACACGCTTATTTAAAATTAGGCACACAAGTACAAGCATCCAGGCTATTTTATAACATATTTGCTTATATGCGCAAGTCATTTAATGGCTGTGTTCTTGGCGTGCGCCCGCATGCCAGTAGGAAAATGGCCATCTTTGTTTACTCTGAGCAATTTGAGAAGAAACTGCGAGCACTTTGTTCAGTCGTTCCTTTGTTGGATCTCAGAGAGAGAAGCAGAGATTCTGTAGCACCTTGCTTTAAAACTTAGAGAAAAAGATTAGAAATAAGATAGTTTATAGGAGAAAGCAAAATGTGCTGTTAGAATCACTCAGTGACACTGTGCCTAGTAGAGATGTGAATCGGAACCGGAATCTGATCGGTTCCGGTTCCGATTCAAATCTTAAAATTTTTATTGTCCGGCTCGATTTTTTTTTTGTTCTCCGCTGCGCCCGATCCGATAACAAAAAACCCTCCCCCACCCTCCCGAACCCTCAAAAAACGTTTTAAAATTATCTGGTGGTCCAGTGGGGGCGCGGGGAGCGATCTCCCGCTCTCGGGCCATCGGCTGCATTAATAAAAATGGCACCGATGGCCCTTTGCCCTTACCATGTGACAGGGAATCCGTGCCATTGGCCGGCCCCTGTCACATGGTAGGAGCACTGGATGGCGGGCGCCATCTTTAAAGATGGCACGGGCCATGGCCGGCCATCCAGTGCTCCTACCATGTGACAGGGGCCGGCCAATGGCACGGATTCCCTGTCACATGGTAAGGGCAAAGGGCCATCGGCGCCATTTTTATTAATGCAGCCGATGGCCCGAGAGCGGGAGATCGCTCCCCGCGCCCCCACTGGACCACCAGATAATTTTAAAAGGTTTTGGGGGGGGGGGGGTCGGGAGGATGGGGGAGGCTAAGGGGTAAGTTTTAAAGGGTCGGGTGGGTTTTTTTTTATCGGGCCATCGGCACCATTTTTATTAGTGGCAGCCAAAATGGTGCCGATGGCCCGAGAGTGGGAGATCGTGCCGGGACCCCCCCACTGGACCACCAGGTAATTTAAAACATTTTGGGGGGGGTTTGGGAGGGTAAGGGATTCGTTTTAAAGGGTCGGGGTGGGTTTAGGGGTTGTTTTGGTGTGCCGGTTTTCCCGCCCTCCCCCCAAATAACTCCCGTACCCGATTAACGATTTTTCACAATAAATCAGGGGAATTTGTATTGTATCGCGCACTCTAACAATTTTTGACAATTTGAAAAATATCGGACGATTTTTTAAATCGTCAAAAATCGATTCACGTCCCTAGTGCCTAGCTGTGGTCTGAGATGCTACCTAGTAGATAAACATATCCAGATAACTAGCAGGGTATATTCAGTGGTTGCAGTGCTGAATATACCCAGCTATCTTAAAGTTAGTTGCATATGTTTATGTGGCTAACTTGGCACAACCAGAGTTAGCCGCTGTGGCACACTATGGCACAACCAGAGTTAGCCGCTTTAGTTAAGCGACTAACTCCACGTTTTAGTTATCCGTTTAAATGGCTTTTGAGTATCGACCTTTCTGTAATCATGTTGAGATTGACACTGTGCTTGGCTGCAGGAAAGATACATCAAAAATATTTAATGCGGCATGTGGAGTATTTCTGCATTATGGTGACTCAGAGGCAGCCTGCTTTCTCTGTGAAAATGAGTAAATCTGACAGTGTACTGATTTATGTGCATGTGATTTACTGCCTTTGTGTACATAGTCACTCAGCAATTATCAGTCACACATTCCATTCTTTTGTGACAGACTGGTCTGTGTCTCTTTGTGTGTACATTATAGTGTACAAATATTGTAACACAAAAGGTCTCTATCTACTAGTGATCTGTTTTAACAATTTTCATCCTGTCACTGGCTTCAAGAGGCAATGGAAGAGGCAGAGGGAAAGTTCTTCCTCCAGAGAGACCTGAGGCCAGCACAAGAAGCAGTGGTGATGATAGAAGACATAGAATGAGGACCAAGACTTCTCCTATCAAACTCAAAAAGGTATTTTTTTTAAATGGGGAAACCAGCTAGAGAGGCAGGATTGACTAAGAAGGTAGAAAATCAACTGCCTACTCCATCTCCACTGTCAGTATGGTGCATAGGTTGACAATGGCAGGAACATGAACAGGGCAGTGAGTGATGGGGACTGCCATAGGATCGGATGCTTTGCACAGTTGCTGCACCTGGCAGTAAGGGACTCCCTGGGCCTGGAGGCCAAGGAAGGCATCATCTTTGTTTTTCAGTATCTAATAGAAAGGTGCAGAAAAATAATGGGACATTTTAACTGGAGCATGAAGGGCGGACAGAAGCTCCATGAAAAGTAGGAAGCAGGGCACTGCTGCACGTGCTTATTCAGGATGCAGAAACTAGGTAGAATGTCACCTATGTGATGATGCAGAGGTTAGTGGAGAAATGGCCACCACAAGTTGTTTTTGATGCTGAGATCAGTGTGGATTACCCTGGGATATCAGGATTGGTTACACATGATGCAAGCAGCACACATCCTGATGCCCTTCAAGAATGCCATGGAAGATTCGAGTCCAGCAACAGACAGCTTGTATGAGGTCATCTCCATGATAAATACCTTGGAGGAGAAGTTACAGGGTTTCTGGCAGGAATAGGGACTGGCACCAGAGGTGTTGTGCTCATAGACTCCTTGCAGTTGTAACTGCAAAATTAACTCAGACCTGTCACCTTGTTAATTTCTTGTTTGCTGGCTATCCTGTGTGACCCTGTGTGAAAGAGAATATTATTCTTTAGGTCACTGGTCTGGAGAATTTGGTAGCTAGAGTGCAAGAATGGAGCACCAGAGACAGAAGAGCAGTGGGAATGCAGAAGAGGAAAATGGAGGCTCACCGCGCAGTACTGTTAGCATCAGCTAAAAGTGACTTCCTCACCCACATTTATCTGTCATGCCCCTGTGGCTAACCAAACAATATGCTTTCCTGCCATAGGCTATAGCTTCAGTGGTTGGCAACAGAGACCAACATTCCCCCACCCAGCAAAGAAGACCCCTTCAAAATTTGCAGTCACATTGAGATCATGGACACACACTTGTTGGCTAGACCTTGCCAAGATCACCCAGCATTTCCTTTCCTGCCTATCAACCAGTGTGTCTACTGAATGGGTATTCTCAATTGCAGGGGGCATTGTGAGCCCATTCATGGTTAGTATCAGAGTTGGTGGAAAAGTTGGTCTCCCTTAAGATAAATCTCCACCTGCTGGGTTTCCCTGAATTTCCATGTTGCAGGAGGACTCAGTTCACAGCTCTATTGAACCAATGCCCACACGTTTTGGCCTCAGCACCTTCCTGAGTTGTTGCCAGTTGCCACTCTTGCTTCTGCTGCCTGGCATACTCCTTCCCTACACTGCTTGTCTCCTGTTTACCCTGGGGTGTTTTGGCCCCAACAAAAAACATTAAAAAAAGAAAAACTTTCTTTCCCCTACCTTTCTCAAGTTGCACGGGGATCTTGGAGCCTTGCTGCTATTGCTGCTGCCTGCCACTCAGCCTGTTCCTTATTCCCTGCCCCTTGCTAAGTTGTTGGACTACTGCTGCTGCTGCCCAGCCTGCTTCTCCTGCCCTGCCGTTCTCTTGGTTCAGCACCTTGTACTGATGGCACTTCTCTTGATGCCTCATTCTACACTCTGTGCCTGAGGGTGTTGATATCTCTCCTCATGATGCTTTACCTCTCACTCACTGCCATGCCCCTCACTTTATGCCTTGGGGTGTTCATGCAATTGTTTATGCCACTTTCGTCACTTTGGGTGGGTTGGGTTCTTCATACCACATTTTGTGCTGCTATACCACTGTCTTGGTGCCGTGGGGTTTTAATGCCACTTTTGTTGATAACCTTTGTCCCTGTTTTGGTGTCTCAGGCTGTTCATGCCATTATTTGTGCTGTTATGTCCCTCTCTCATTGCCTTGGGGGTGTTGATGCCACTGTTGGTGCTTCTTGGTCTGTCTCTTGGTGGCTTGAAGTGTTCATGCCACTGTTGGTACTGCCTTGCTTTTCTTTTAGATGCCCTGAGCTGTTCATACCACTACTGCTGGTGCCTTTTGTACTTCTTTTAGTGCCTCAGGGTCTTCATGCCACTGTTGTAGGTGCTCTTTCCCCCTCTTTTAGTGTCTTAGAGTGTTCATGTGCCCCTTTTGCACCTGTTTTGCTGCCTTGGTGTCTTTATGCCACCGTTTGTGTTGTTTTGTCCCTCAATTGATAGTGTGGGTGTTAATGCCACTGTTGTTGATGCCCTTTGCTCTTCTCATGGTGCCTTGAACTGTTCCTAACAGTGTTCTGCTTTGATTCTCTCGTAGAACCTTGAGCTATTCATGCCACGTTTCCCCACGTTTGGCATCTTGGAATGCTGTTCTCTGTACTGATTATGCCTGTCTGCAAATCTCATTAAACTTGGATAGAAAAACCTTAATGTTAGAGTGCAAAATAGGATGCATTGCTTCCCCTATTGACTTTAATGAAAATGAAGGAAACAACATAAGGAATGAACCAAATTAACTTGGGAATCAAAACAAATCAAACAAATAGAAAATGGCAACCAAACAGAAATAACGAACCAAATCAAAATCTTTTCAGTGCACATCCCGTTATTATGATTGTTTCTGAGGAGAAAACTTGGAAGGCTTTTAATAGCTGTTATGGTTTTTGACACTTAGAGATAGGAGCTTTTTCTTACCTGCATGAAGGTAAATTTCATGGGATCAATTTTCAAATGTTTCACATTGGGACAACATACATGGGAAATTTTAGTCGCAGACTTTGCACCACGTTTTAAGGAGACAATATCTTTAGACTTTGGTACCATCTTTTAGTGCAGGTACTCTTTCCATGGAAAATATCACGCATAGAGTTGAAAATGCAATCAACGAATGTTATTTTCCACCCCCAACCTAAATATGTCCATGGGAATGCTACCTCTAAAAGCAGCTGAAAAGTACAAGCCTTGAGGAACAACACCCATACCTTTAATCATACTGAGGGAGGGCGGTTTTCAGACAACCTACTTGCATGTTTTGAAAATCCATGTGTAGATTTATCACCAATCTGTGATACATATTTTGAGGATAACTTTCAAACAACTCTCCGTGGCCCCATGTATGTATGTATTTGGCCAGGTGGACATCTATTACAGTATTTTAGAACTTTCAAACATCAGATGTGTACAGATTATAAAATTCTCATATGTCTACCCCCTCCCCCCAACATACATGCATATGTTTGGTTACGCATGACTAGCTGCAATGCATTGAAAGTGCATACGTTTCCTACCTATTTTATAAATATAAACATATATTTTCTGCATGAAAAAATAGAACTTGCGAAAAACCCTGAGTTATGCATGCATAATTGAAATTACCAGTTTGCAGATACCTCCACCAATTCACCAATTCCTTCTCTAGATCATAAATATCTTCCTAGTTCTTCACTCTGAACCTCCCCCTAGTTTACCCAGACCTCCTACCCAACCAACATCCGACATAGACGAGTCTGATATCAATTGCGCCCTGCCCAGGAATGCGCATGTAACCGAAAATACACACATACTTTTGATATTTATAAAATAGCATGTATGCAAGTACAAGCTCCTTATGTATGTATATATTAGTTTTACACACATAACCCTTTTGAAAACTTACTCCATTATGTCTTCAAATATGTGTGTGACCCTCTTTATAATTATTAGGGATGTGAATCGTTTTTTGACGATTTAAAATATCGTCCGATATATTTTAAATCGTCAAAAACTGTTAGGGCCACGATACAATACCAATTCCCCCGATTTATCGTCAAAAAATCGTAAATCGGGGGAAGGAGGAGGGCAGGAAAACCGGCACACTAAAACCCCCTAAAACCCACCCCCGACCCTTTAAATTAAATCCCCCACCCTCCCGAACCCCCCCCCCAAATGCCTTAAATTACCCTGGGGTCCAGCGGCGGTCCGTAGCTAAATCGGGGAAGGGGGAGGGCAGGAAAACTGGCACACTAAAACCCCCTAAAACCCACCCCCGACCCTTTAAATTAAATCCCCCACCCTCCCGAACCCTCCCCCCAATGCCTTAAATTACCCTGGGTAGAGCGGCGGTCCGAAACGGCCTCCTGCTATTAAATCGTGTTGTCTTCAGCCGGCGCCATTTTGCAAAATGGCCGCCGCAAAGCAGGAGGCCGTTTCGGACTGCCGCCATTCTGGACCGCCGCTGGATCCCCAGGTAATTTAAAGCATTTGGGGGGGGGGTTCGGGAGGGTGGGGGATTTAATTTAAAGGGTCGGGGTGGGTTTTAGGGGGTTTTAGTGTGCCGGCTCACGATTTTAACGATTTTCACGATACTTTACCCACCCAAACGGCAACAATATGATTCCCTCCCCCTCTCAGACGAAATCGATCGTTAAGACGATCGAGGACACGATTCACATCTCTAATAATTATGTTGTGCCCATCGGTCGCAGATGGCTGCGACCTATGCTGCTCACCTCATTTTGCCCAGTAGCCTCTGTCTCTGCATGCCAACCTCCTTGGCGTTCCTGGGACGGCGAGAGCGATCCCGGTCACCATCTTGAATCTTGTGACCTAAGGAAAGCGCGCGCATGCCTGCCTCCTTCTTATGGCGGGAACCTCGGGGGCGTCCACTCCGCATGACGTCACTGCCTACGTGTATTTAAACCTACCGGACTTTCCTACCTACGAGTTAGCAAGGATTCCATCTTGCTTAATTCCTTTACTCTGAGATGCTTGGCATCGCTGTTCCTGCGTTCCAGGCTGAGTGACTCAGGAATCTGCTCCTCGAGGGCCTTGCTGCACTCAGGGCTATCCGCTCCTCGGACAGCCTCTTCTGCCTGTCTCACCTTCACCAACTAAGTGAGTTTCTCCTGCATCGGATCTCCGCTGCTGCTACAATGAATTCTCTACTGCATTGTGAGTACAAGACCTACTCTACATTACCACGTCTGTCTTGCTGGGTGGATCCTCAGGTTATCCTGCTCTGCAGACCACTACCGGATCCATGCTGTCTTGTGCCAGTTGCCAACACTTACCTTCAGCCTACCATGCCCTGCGGACCTCTACCAGAGCTACCACGCACAAGGTATACCAGAAGCAAGTACTTTCCGGGTTACCCCCTCTGCGGACCACTACCGGATTCACGCTGTCTTGTACCAGTTACCCACCTCTGCCTCCGGCCTACCCCACACTGTGGACCACTACTGGAGCTACCATGCACAAGGCCTATCAAGAAGCAAGGATTCCCTGGGTTTCCCCGCCCTGCAGATCACTACCGGAGAATCCATCCCAGATCTTCTAATTCCATGACTGAGTTTAAAAACCCGCTCCTCGGGTTTCTCTTTGCTGTATAATAAATATTCTCTGACTCCTGGGTCCATCACTGTTGAGACCCCACCTGTCGTGGAGAGTCCCCACAGGACTCCTCCCTGTGGGTGGAGTCAGCTCTCTCGTCACCCCAAGGGCCCACAAACCAAGTTAAAACATAACAGATTGCTAACTCCATGGACCCGGCTCAGCTCTCAGCCTTACAGGCCATTCCTGGCCTGGCCCAATGGATTTCGGAGCAACAGAGAACTTTGGAGTCGTTGACTACCGCCTTTAATCAGTTGAATACCAGACTGAATGCTTCTCCCATTCCTGATCAGAGTGCATCACCCACCTACTCTAGAATGACAAATCTCTGTATTGGAAGATGCAACAAAGGGATCACCAACAAAGGGGACATCACACACTACACCACATGAAGTCCATTTCACTATCTACAGTCCTAACAGAAACAAATCCCATGTTGATCAGGCCTTCCCTGGGCAATATCTTATATTACTATGGCTATTATTATTGTTTATATTTACCACACTTATCTAAGGCACAGTGGATCGCCTATCAACTTTTCTAGGTGGATTCCAGCAGTACATCCATAATCACATAAAACAGCACAAAGCAAAACAATACAAACAAATAAAAGAAATAGTCAATAAAAACTTAGAACAATAATCCTAGACAATAAAACAATATTCTGCATCCCATAAAAACATGCATTATCTGCTCATAACCTAAAGTTTAAGATCACAGATAAAAAGCCTGCTGGAAAAAGAAAGCTTTCTGAATTTTGCTAGCACAATTTTTGCTTTAAAATATGCTGGCAAAATATTCCATAATGTTGGTCTTTGTATAGAAAAAAGGCGATTTCTTGATACATCTAAAAGGATTACTTTAAATGATGGCAAGCTCAATAGCATTTGAGAAGCAGATTATAATGATGTTGTAGGTTGATATAGTTTTAAAGCTGCATTAAAACTGTTTGGTGCCAGACCATTTAGAAGAGATTTACACAAGAACAAATCTTTCTTTTACAGGAGAATTTTGACTAATTTGATTGTACAACCTTTTTTTAAAAGATTGCCATGATGCCAGGATTAAAATTCTTGCTCAGTCATAAAGAGGCCTAAGCAATACAATTTTTTTGGTGCGCAAGTAGATAGAAGCTTGCATATTAAAATGTCATGTAATGTGTGATGCAATAAATTTGACCAACTACATATTAAAATACCTCTCAATAATATGAGAACGATATTAGCTTGGACACTAACATAAAAAGTGATGCATCCTGAAATATCTCCTGTGCCAAACAGCCCAAAATGAAAGAGGTGGTTAGCATGAGGGATGTCCTCTCCTCCACCCTGAGGATCACAAGCTGTCCCCTTCCCAACCCCCCTGAGCAGCATAACAGAATCTCCCCATGCTAAATACTATCATACAACTCCCCCTGTTGAGCAGCATCACATGACACCCCCAATTCTCATTAGACCCTTGCTCTCCATGAACCCTCCAACCTCACCCATCCTACCCTTCTAGAGGATCTGGCTTTTCAAGGGCAAGAAGGACATCAGAACTTTCCTTTCTGCACCATTGCAACCTACTGAATAGGTTGAGGATAGCAGGGTAAGAGAGAGGGAGAGGGAAAATGGGAAATGGATAGGATAGAGATAGGAAAGAGGGAGAGAGACATTTTGAGATAAAGGCATAAAAGATGGTCAAGGGAGATGGAACGGAGGGAGAGATTTTAAAAGGGAGACTGGAAGCATAAAGGGAGAGACAGATGGAAAGACAGAAGGAGAGAAGGAGACGAAAGAAGAAGAAGTGGCATGGTAAGTGGGGAACGGAATGCTGAAAGATAGAGAGGGTGATGGATTGGAGAGCAAAATGGGAGGAGATAGAGGGGAAGGATACAAGAATCTCAATCATTTGTTAGTACCTTCACAACTGTAGACTAGATGGGATGGATTCAGGAAAAAGTTGGAGAAACAGTTGGTTTGGGGAGAGAGGGGAAGAAGCTAAGAAAAATTTGGGTTGGAGAAAGGGAAAAATTGAAGAGTCAGGCAGTGGGGCAGAGACAAAGGTAGACACACTGAAATGGAGAAAAGAGAAAAAGGACAAAAAAGCCCGAAAAAAATTAAGGGGCAGATTTTAAAAGCATACGCGCGTAAATCCAGGTGGATTTACGCGCGTAGGAGGGGGCTTACGTACGCTGGGCCTATTTTCAAAGGCCCGGCGGCGCACGTAAAGCCCCGGGACGCGTGTAAGTCCCGGGGCTTGAAAAATGGGCGCTCCGGGGGTGGGGTAGCGGCGTGGCCAGAGGCCAGAGGCCTCTACATGGCCGCAGGGCCTGGGGATCGCATGCCTGCACTCGGCCAGTGTGCCTCTGGCAGGCGTAACTTCTGGGATAAAGGTACGGGGGTATTTTTTTTTCGGGCTGGGGGGACGGGACAGGGAGGGGAAGGGAGGGGAATGTTGGGGGGGGGGGAGCCGAAAAAAGTTCCCTCCGAGACCACTCCGATTTCGGAGTGGCCTCGGAGGGAACAGGGAAAGCCATTGGGGCTCTCCTAGGGCTTGGCGTGCGCAAGGTGCACTAGTGTGCACCCCCTTGCACACGCCGACCCTGGATTTTATAAAATGCGCGCAGCTGCGCACACATGTTATAAAATCAGGCATACATTTGTGCCTGCCGGGTAGCGTGCACAAATGTAGGCCACGCATGTAGGTTTTAAAATCTGCCCCTAAAAGATGACAGGAAAATGAGAAAAGTTAAAAAAGGAAGCAATGGAGAGACAAACAGAAATAAGATGTGGATGTAGTGTATTTGGATTTTCAGAAGATGTTTGACAAAGTCATTCATGAGAGGCTTCTAAGAAAACAAAAAAGTCATGAGATAGGAGACGATGTTCTTTTGTGGATTACAAACTGGTTAAAAGGCAGAAAACAGAGAGTAGGATTAAATGGTCAATTTTCTCAGTGGAAAAGGGTAAACAGTGGAGTGCCTCAGGAATCTGTACTTGGACCGGTGCTTTTCAATATGGGGTAGATTTTCAAAAAACGCGAATAGGCGTACTTTTGCTGGCGCATCAGGCGCCAGCAAAAGTACGCTGGATTTTAGTAGATACGCGCGGAGCCGCGCGTATCCACTAAAATCCTGGATCGGCGCGCGCAAGGCTATGAATTCTGTATAGCCGGCGCGCGCCGAGCCGCGCAGCCTACCCCCATTCCCTCCAAGGCCGCTCCGAAATCGGAGCGGCCTTGGAGGGAATCCTCTAACGCCCTCCTCTCACCTTCCCCTCCCTTCCTCTACCTAACCCACCCGCCCGGCCCTGTCTACACCCCCCCTTACCTTTCTCCGGGGATTTACGCCTCCCGGAGGGAGAAGTAAATCCCCGCGCGCTAGCGGGCCTGTTGCGCGCCGGGACGCGACCTGGGGGCGGGTACGGAGGGCGCGGCCACGCCCCTGGACCGCCCCGGGCCGTAGCTACGCCCCGTACACGCCCCCAAAACGCTGCCGACACGCCCCCTAAACGCCGCGACGACCGGGCCCGCCCCCGACACGCCCCCCTCGGAGAACCCCGGGACTTACGCGAGTCCCGGGGCTCTGCGCGCGCCGGTAGGCCTATGTAAAATAGGCTCACCGGTGCGCAGGGCCCTGCTCGCCTAAATCCGCCCGGTTTTGGGCGGATTTAGGCGAGCAGGGCTCTGAAAATCCGCCCCTATATGTATAAATGATCTGGAAAGGAATATGACGAGTGAGGTTATCAAATTTGCAGATGATACAAAATTATTCAGAGTAGTTAAATCACAAGCGGATTGTGATACATTACAGGAGGACCTTGCAAGACTGGAAGATTGGGCATCCAAATGGCAGATGAAATTTAATGTGGACAAGTGCAAGGTGTTGCATATAGGGAAAAATAACCCTTGCTGTAGTTACACGATGTTAGGTTCCATATTAGGAGCTACCACCCAGGAAAAAGATCTAGGCATCATAGTGGATAACACATTGAAATCGTCGGCTCAGTGTGCTGCATCAGTCAAAAAAGCAAATAGAATGTTAGGAATTATTAGAAAGGGAATGGTTAACAAAACAGAAAATGTCATAATGCCTCTGTATCGCTCCATGGTGAGACCACACCTTGAATACTGTGTAGAATTCTGGTCATCTCATCTGAAAAAAGATATAATTGCGATGGAGAAGGTACAGAGAAGGGCGACCAAAGTCATAAAGGGGATGGAACAGCTTCCCTATGAGGAAAGGCTGAAGAGGTAAGGGCTGTTCAGCTTGGAGAAGAGATGGCTGAGGGGGGATATGATAGAGGTCTTTAAAATAATGAGAGGTCTTGAACGAGCAGATGTGAATCAGTTATTTACACTTTCGGATATTAGAAGGACTGGGGGGCACTCCATGAAGTTAGCAAGTTGCACATTTAAGACTAATCAGAGAAAATTCTTTTTCACTCAACGCACAATTAAGCTCTGGAATTTGTTGCCAGGGGATGTGGTTAGTGCAGTTAGTGTAGCTGGGTTTAAAAAATGGTTTGGTAAAGTTCTTGGTGAAGAAGTTCATTAATTGCTATTAATCAAATTGACTTAGGGAATAGCCACTGCTATTAATTGCATCAGTAGCATGGGATCTTCTTAGTGTTTGGGTAATTGCCAGGTTCTTATGGCCTGGATTGGCCTCTGTTGGAGACAGGATGCTGGGCTTGATGGACCCTTGGTCTGACCCAGCATGGCAATTTCTTATGTTGTTAAGTTAGAAAAGTCCAGGAAAAAAAGAAAGAAACAGAAAGTTAAAGTTAGGGATACAAAAAGGCTGGAGGAAAAGCTTTTTTATGTATTTTTTTATGTGTTGATTAAATTGGCCTAGCTCATGTTTTGGTTCTTTAGAACTAAGTCAGACTCATGGGCTCAAATTTCCTATGCAATTTTCCATCTTACTCACTTCCGTACACATTTTGCTTAAAAAAAATATCATCAACTTCTAACTATATATGGGGAACAGGGTCAGTAGCCAGTAACCAGTTTTCACCTCCTGAACCCCTCTCTACCATGAAACACGCTGATGCGTTTTCTCCTGCTATTGAGTTTCACCTCGCAGGTGGATATTTCTTTGAGCAATCATGTTCTAAACTTCCTAGAGGACTCTGGATTCCCAAGCAGATAAAAGGTACAGAGCGCCACACAAATTATTAACGTTGAATACTCCCTGGCTAATTAGTATGGGCCAATTGTTATGCTTGTTGCTAGATCAGGGTTCCCAGAACCTGTTGTGGTGAAGCCATGGCTGATTGGGTTCTCAGGATTCCCACCATGGATATGCAAGAGATAGATTTGCATATACGGGGGTCTCCATGCTATGCAAACGTGTCTCTTGCTTATTCATGGTGGGAATCCTAAAAACCGAATGGTTGTCAGAAGAGATTTTTGCTATAAAAGTAATGTGGGCTTTTAGCTTTGTTGCAATGCCTTCACAAAATTCCTTGCTTAAAATTAAAATTACTTGACTTTGAGGGCCTTATTCAAAAGGTACTTTTCCTCGTTCTTTGCTCATAGGGAAAAAGAAATCTTGATTCAATAAGGCCACGCATTACTTAAGGAAGTGGGAGGTGTATAACATAAGATGTTTGTTCTATTTCCTTCTATGCAGAAAATATAACCTTTCCACTGGAAGATACCTAGTACCTGAATGTAATCCGCTTTGAAGTGGCTGGCCAGTCAAGAATGGCAGAATACTTTGTAAATTATTAAATTATCTTTGGAAAATAAGAACATTGTGTAGCACTGAACTGATACAGACATTGAAGTAAGCCCAGGGTTTTTGACTTACTATCCCAGTGTTCCTGCTGTATAAAACAAGTCTGATGTTTGGTGCTTAGCAGTGCCAATAAGCGGGCTGCAGTTTTCAAGTTTTGGCCCTGCCCCAGTGGCTGACTGTGATGCTATTTCCTTTTTAATGACCACTAATATGGCCTGGGGATTTTTGGAAGGGGCTGTGAGATGTATAGATGATTAATGAGAATGAAAAGAAGAGTCCAAGATATGAACTAAGTACATATTTTGGAAAATGCCAAGGTTAAGAAAAAAGTGTTGTTTTTATACATAGGAAATGACAGGAATCCATGCATTAGACTTATACAACAGAACTGTTTAACTGGGAATCAAAAGTGGTATCCTCTGAAGTTTATGCTTGCATGGCAAATAGCTGAAAAAAATTAAATGTAGGAATTCATTTACCAAGGCAGACATTCAGTTATGCTGCTGAAGCAGTGATATGCAAATGTGTCATTTAAATTTTAAAATTAAAGATCCAGGGCTATTCTGTGCCAAATAGAAAACCCTTTTATAAATCTGGCTCAGATATACTGAGGATATCTTACATTTCCTACCCCTATCTCAGAGAATGAGGGCTCTTCTTTCATTTTTTCCTCTTCCTCCTATTTGAGTAAATTTTCAAAGGAGTTATGTGCAGAAAATTAGCATAAAAATGTGCAAGTAGCCTGTATTTGTGTACATGCTATTTTATAAACAGCAAAAGTGCATCTGTATTTTCACTTCGTGTGCACATTTATTGCTCAAAAAAAGGGGCAGGCTAGGGATGAGATCCAAAGGTACATGCCAAAGTTGCTAATTTATAAGAGATATTCACATATAAATTATCCAACTTAGTCACACAATTTTACACCTGCTAATTAACAAGTGCAATTGATATTAGACTTGTCTTTTTTCTGCAGTTTTGAGGTGGGAGTTCTGGGTGAACTGGTGGGGGTTCATGAAGTGCTAGAGGGTTTAGGTAAACTGGAGACAGAGTGGGAGAACTGGCAGCGGTATCAGTGAACTGGTGATTTCAAGTACACATGTGAGAAAGTATTTATACACATGTACATTATAAAATACCTGGTTTTACATGTGCATGTTCTATATTTTTCTACGCACCTAAAATAGGCATGTGTATGTTTATAAAAAAAAATAGAAAAAATAAACATTTTCATTGCAGTGGAAATATATGCATGAATTTTCAGAGAATAAATACCAGTATTTTACAAATTGTGCAGCTCCAATTACACAGTTTATGAAATACTAGAATAAATCTCCATGCATTTGCTTATGTAGTAACGCAAATAGGTTTGAAAGAAATCCTCCCTGTATATAAAAGTCAATATCACAGAGAGAATGTGAATATTATTGTTTATATAGCCTGAATCCTAAATACAGCTATCCTTGGGGATAACTTTTGAAGGGGAGGAATTGTTACTGAGTTTTTCTGAACAAAGTCTAAGGAATGATTTTGGGGGTTATTTACTAAAGCTATCACACGCGAAAAGTCCCTTTTTGCGTGTGATAGCTAAAAAGGGGCGGAGTCAGGGTGGCGTCTGCCCTGGAAGAGGAGGAGACGGGGCGGACGCCGCGAAGACAGTGTGGATGGCGAAACGGTAAGCTTCCGTATCGCTGCCTATTTCGTGCCGAATAGGTGTAGTTATATGGTGTAGTTATTCGGCGTGACGCCGGCAGCGATCGCACCGCGGAGGTGCGATCGCTGCCGGCTATCACAGGACCCCCCCCCCTGTTTCTCTCCCCCCCCCCGGGATTCAGAGAGCCTGGCGGTGTTAGTAAATCCTGGCCTTTGTTGGAAAAAAGTGCAAGGGCCTGCATAAATGTTGCATATAATCTTGATTAAGGTGTTGAGTAGGTGCCTGAACTTCTGGAATAAGAATATACATTCAAGACAAAAGTGGAAGAATGTACCAACATGATGTTCAGATGTAGACCCAAAGGTTCCCAAACACTATTAGTGGATTCTGAAAACTTGTGAGGGAGTCATAAGAGAAAACTTGCTTGTGATCACTCAACAGGAAAATCCCTTGGGCCAGTTTTGTGGATCAATGGCTAAGCGGAAGATGTCCTGGATTTGATTCTTGGGTCAGGTCTTCCACTCCCTTAGGAAGGTTGCAGAGGCAGCATTCACAGCCCTGGGGAGGAGGGGGTGTAGGGAGTGGGAGTCCTGGCCAATGTGCGGTGGCGACACCTAGTGCCCAGATTTAGAGCCCATCATTGCAGGGTTCCAAAAGGAACCCTCGTAGAAGACCCCGGCCAAGGACTGTCTTTGCAATTATGGGGATAGGTGAGCTGGGAGGGGATATAAAAATAAGGGGATATTCCCTGCTAGTAGTTGGAAGCAAAGGCTCATGGTGGTGGATCTTAGCCCTGGTTCTGTTTGAGCTGGAAGATTGAAAAAAAAAAAAAAAAGGAGCAGGAAGAAACTGCTGGTCAAAACCTATCCAAAACAGCTCAGAAAAATCTGAATTGAAAGGCACTTCAGCACGAGAGCATCGTATGAATGTTTTTAAACATTTTGCGTTATATTTGCTTCATTAAAACAACCAACAATTTAAAAATCACCACTTTTTCATTAGGATTTTGAAGTGCTTTTATTTTTTGCTGCGTACTGTGATTTTCTTATGGCTTGTAAATGAACCCTGAATGAAAGCAGGAGCACGGCAGTAATTCAGACAAGTTTGCAGTGTCACCTACTGATTTTGTCCCTTGCTGTGTAGAACTCATAGTTCATTAATGTATTATGGAACAAGAATGTTTTCGTTTCCAGGAATGCCACTGAACAGGTGATATGATGCCCTTAGCTTGTTACAAACTTTGTTTTAATTGATTCTATCTTTTGTAATCTGCTGTAAGCTGATTTTGCTGAAGACCACCCTGAAAAAAATTGAAATAATTTTGACAGCCAATGTATACAGCTCCCAGGGGCTTTAAATACTACTGGCTACCATGCAGATGTTCTAGAGAAGAAAGTGGCACTGCACATGCAAAGGAAACAGAAATGGAAACCCCTGTTTGGCCACAGTTCTGCAGACACAACAAGTGAAGTAGAATTGCAGCAAGTACCTGTTAGCCCACTGCCCTGCCCACTGTGACTTGCTACTGATCCTGCGATCTGCTGCTATTTCACTCCTGCTGCCAATGTCTCACCCATACTTCTGCAGTATTTTGCTGCCTGTTCCTCTCTCGTGCTCCTGCAGCTTGCCGTTGCTGACTGCCCTGTGCTTTGGCCACCACAGTATTAAGTACTATTTAAATTTCTATCACATAACTCTTTTCTTAATTACTTACTCCCCCTTCCCATTCATAACTACCTCCCAGAAACTCTACAGCTGTCAGGGTGTTGCAAACCCTGACTGTCTTTACTGAGGCCATATCAAATAGCTATTTGTTTTCAATTAAACAGGTGAATATCTGCGTTTATGACAGTGGCTGGTGGACTTTTTCCTGATATATATCTTTAGGAGGCAAAAAATAATTTAGAGCCTATGTACTGAAGGTTTTTCTCCTATTTTGGACCTAATTTATTAATGAGTCAAATTTCAAACACCTGCCGAGCAGGTAGGATGGCTAGGCATTTCCACCCAGTTATCTGGAGCCAAATTTCCAGCCAAACCTAAACTAGCTAAGTTTGAGGCTGAAAATGCACCTAAATTTAATCATCTGAAATTTGCCTGCCTAGATGTAGGGCTGCTATTTGTGAATCTAGAGTCATCCAGCTAAATTTAGCCAGTGAGTGCTAAAAATTCACGCTGCCCACTAAATCAAATACCTGCCCCAGGAACCTTTTCTGTCTGGCTAAATTGGTGTCACCTGTCAACTGAACATGACAAACTCAGGCCTGGATTTATCAAAATGCAATAAATATCACCTGCGATAGAAAAAGGGGTGTGTCTTATAGTAATAGGCACTTTATTGCAATTTGCACTAATACCTATGTGAAGAGCTAAGCTACAATAACATTTTTGCACTTTGAGATAAGTGCCAGAATGTGGTATTTCCTACATATAATCACTGGGGAGAGTAGCCATAATGCCCTCACGCTTGATAGGTATTTATATCCCTATGGGAGGCCCACCTAGTAACTCGAGGTGAGGTTTAGGTATTCGTGTAGGGGCTACGGGCCACTTTGACATTCAAAGTGAGATGTACGAACAGAACAGTGCTCTCTTGTGAAGATTTGATGACCCTCGGAGTGAGGACACTCACCCAAAGATGAGATTTGTACAATGTTCTCTCAACATAGCTTGATGGACTCTCTACCTGATAACATCAAGCTATCACATGGCTTAATACTACTGAAAACATTGTAGTTAAAAATGGTAAATTTTCGCATGTGAAAACACCTTAGTGCATTTTGATAAATGAGGGGGTTAGCTGCCAGTGCGGATAAAACTTTCAAAGCCAAAAGTTTGCCCGGCTAACTTTTGAAAATTGACCCCTACGGATTTTTTTTTAATCTATGGAAAAAGGCCCTGAGTGTCTTTCCCTAAAAGCACACTTGCCCTTCTGCTTTGCCAATAAGCAAGATTCTTCTCCCATTACCTTATTTGTCAATGGTAAAGGGAAGGATCTAAAGTAATTAAGAAACGTTGTTGTGCTCAAATATATTCTCATAATTTAGTTTTTTAAATTTTAACTCCATTTAAAACAGTTTGCAATGCAGCATATAAAGAAAAGTATATAATACAGCATTCTTATCAAATACAGCAAAACAAATCAGTGGTATTATCACATCCCTCTCCAAATCCAGTAGCATCACCAAATGTTGTATGAATCTGATCTTTTGTAAGGCTAGTTAGCTGTAAGCTTTTCCAACACAGCCACCCCTCTGCCACTTGTCTATGCCAAGATTCCATCTGAGGTCTCATCTTCTAGAAGCTTTAGTCTGGCAGCTTAAAGCAGATGTGACAACAGTTTTTCAGAGTGGACAGGAGATCAATAGAAACTTCAGTTCCCAATAGGCAAAATAATGGAGAGAGTGTAAAAACAGCCCCAATAATAACTGTACTTTCATGTTCAGCAAGGCACCAAAAATCTTGTATGTATCTGCATTGCCACCGCATATATTGTGAAAGGACCCAGCTGACCTACACCCCCTCCAACTATCTGGGCTAGAATTGCTAATCCTGGAATACTAGACCGGGAATCTATATGTACGATGCATGATTTGCTGCATCAGTTCTTTCTGGCGGCTGCAAATCGATAATTTGTGAGCTGCGGACCACATTTTTTTCTCAATCTTTCTGCTCTAAGTTGAGCTGGAGGTAATTGTTCCATAACCTAATAAGAGAAGGGGCTGTTTCACATCTCACTACCGGAGAAATTCAATTCAAATAGCAATTACATATAAATTTCTTCCCTCGATCATGATTTAAAAGATCATATTGCAAACAGCATACGGCATAAGTTCTTCCGCAGTCGGGTATTTCAGTAAAGTCTTTCTTAGTTGTAAGTAAAGGCAGTAAGAATCTGGCGGAAGGATACAGTATGTGCTTAATTTTGAAAAAGATCTGAGAGATCGTCCCTCCCACATTTGTTTTATATAACAAAGACCTTGTCTCCCCATATGTATGCATCAGGGAAGAAGGTTGTCAGGAAAAGGGTGGGGTTTCCGCATGAGGAAGGAAAGGGCCTTAAAGCATTTGGGTTGGACTTTCAAAAGCCTACACATCTTGGATTAGATTTTTATTGTGTACAACGATGGGGTGAGATCTGCATATTTTTCTATTCCTCCCATACCCTAAGATGGGGGGGGGGGGGGAAGCACAGTAATGCAATAGATTGTAACTCTGTATTCCTACCCTCTTCAAGGCGACCCAGGCCTCAGGCATCTAGATTATCCGTATAGTAGTATATTTTCAAACAGGCCGATACAGTAAAGCGTGGCCGCGATTACCCCGTTTCTAACCCGCTTTGTACCCGCAATTTGGCCGCGTAAGTCCAACCCGCGATTCACTATCCCTTTTAACCCATCCTTAATGCTTCTTTAAATTAACGGGTAACCCTTCCCGCCCGCGGCATGTATATGATATGTAAATGCTCCGATTAGCTATTCCCTCCCATAGAGTAATGCGCGCCCCGACTATCGCCTTTTTAACCTGCAGTTTAGCCGCGTCTTTAACCTGCTAAATTACCGCCTACCCTTACCCCTGCGTTAGAGGGTAGGCGGTAAAGTTTGCCCGTGAAATTTCACAGGCAAACTTTCCCCCAGCCCCTGCTCACCTGTCCTGGCCACATCCATGGGTGCCGGTCTCCCGTATGGGCCCGCGCTGACAGGGACAAGGACAGGGACATTGACTCACAAAATGTCTCTTCACTTTCTCTTTCAGCATTCCTTCTCCCGCTTCAGCAGCCCGGGGCGGATCGGACGCTCTCCGCGAGGTGGCTTCCAGCAGCCGCTGCCGGCGAAGATGCATGAACGCACGCCTGTACTTCCAATTTGGGCGCTCAAGGCACCTTCGCTGGCTTGAGCGCCCAAATGGGACGTACAGGCGGTGCGAGCTCATCATGCCAAAAAAATTGCACCGGCAGGCAACTGGAAGATTGCCAGAGCTGCGCAACTAGGGCCGGGGAGGGGGGGTGTGGGGTGTGTGCGGGAGGGGGGCGGGGCGGCGGCTCCCCTACCTTTCCTGCATGCAGGGCAGCTCCAGCTCGCCTGCCTGCCTGCACGTCCAATTTGGGCGCTCAAGCAGCGAAGGCGCATGAGCGAACGCCGTGACCTCGGAAGTCCATCTGGGCGCTCAGGTCACGATGTGCGCTCATGCGCCTTCGCTGCTTGAGCGCCCAAATTGGACGTGCGTTTATGCACCTTCGCCGGCGTTTGGGCGCTCAAGGGTCAGGGCTGACGTCACAAGCTGCAAGATGGCGCTGGGGAGGCAGTGAGCGGCGGAACGGAGGGAGGCAGGCAGGCAGGTGAGCCGGAGCTGCGCCGCATGCAGGAAAGGAAGGGGAGCCGCCACCCCGCCCCCTCCCGCCCCCTCCCGCCCCCTCCCCCCCAGCCCTGGCTCCACCGCTCTGGCAATCTTCCAGTTGCCTGCCGGTGCAATTTTTTTGGGCTGATGAGCTTGCACCGCCTGTACGTCCCATTTGGGCGCTCAAGCCAGCGAAGGTGCCTTGAGCGCCCAAATTGGACGTGCGTTCATGCACCTTTGCCGGCGGGTCTGCTGGAAGCCGCTTTCGCCGCCGGCTGCCCCCGGGAGGCAGGGGAGCCGCGGTGGGGACATCGGGAGGAGGGGAGAGAGGACTGGGGCTGCTGGAAGCACGCAGTAAGTTTACTTTAGTTACAATTTCTATTTTCTTAATAACATGTCGAGTCGATTTTCGCCCTGCGCCTTGCTTCGGGAGGGGGGCAGAGAGGACTGGCAATCCCCGATGCCCGAGCGTAGGAGAACCATCCACTTCCTGGTACCTGTCATTTGAAATGACAGGTACCAGCGCACCCATTTTACTGTATAGGCGCTGTATAGCGCTCTATACAGTAAAATGGATTGCGCTTCATGGACGCTTCTTGGACGCGGCTTGCATTTGCATGCCATTTAAATACTGTATCGAGTGGTATGTGATCCGAACTGTGCGCGTGGCAAACGAGGGTGCGCCCGGCACTACCACACTCTTTCTACCGCGTCCTTACTGTATTGGCCTGAAACTGGGTAGCGTCATCCCTCCATACCCTTTGAGTAATGAAAATTTTTTATCCATGGGATTTATCTTTCCATATAAAGCTAGAACATTTAGACTGTAACATTGAAATAGCCATGCGGGCGTACATGTGCATGTGTTTGCTGGCTCGCATCCAGGGATGTGGCCATTTTTTAAACATACACGCATATATGGGTGCAAGGCATAAAATAGGCTGAACACACACACATGTGTGCACAATTTTAAGTAGGCAACGCCTATTTGTGCAAATGTCGCTTCTACCACGTAAGTTGGGAATTTTAGTAGACGTGCGTGACAATGCAATCACCAATTTTCACAGTTCGTTCCCAGTTCACCCAGGCAAGGGATAGCAACATACATAGTAACATAGTAATGACAGCGGAAAAAGACCAAAATGGTCCATCTAGGACTGCCAGACCCCCCCAAGTTTAAGAGCCTCTGTTCCCCCCTGTTAACCCTGACCCTTTAAACCCTGCTGAAATGCCTAGATTTTACATGCCACCCATAGAAGAAGTAAAGTTACGTGCCAGGGGACCCCGGCACATGCGTGTGCGCATAAGTATTTACACGCTGGTTTCATTGATGGATCCAGGAATGCTCATGTCTTGTTCAGACCACACCGAAGCCCCACCCCTTTTTTGACAAAAATGTTTGTGCGCATAGTGGGAGATAGGCATGTTTTCGGGCGCTTTAAAAATCCTGCTTGAGGCGTGCCGGCCCGACTTATGTGCGTATCTCCTGGTTTTGGCGCGCGCTGGGCTTTTATAATTCACCTTACACTGCCTAACAGGTGAATTTTCAAAAAGGATTTACATATGTAAATGTAACTACTATTGTAGCAATTTTCAACAGCCATTTACATGTGTAAAATGCACATATGTGAGTAAATCCTATGGACAATTCAATGGCATATACTGTAGCAATTTTCAAAAGTTCATTTACTCCAGTGAAACCCAGTTTAACAGCATGTACATGCTTTTTAAAATCAGGCCCTAAGTCTGCAAAGATTGCTTGAGAATATTACATGGCATATGATGGAATGAATAAAGCAAACAAGGGAGTGCCTACATCTTTAAAATCCTTATTTGTCCAGCCCAAGATACTAGAAGATGTGTTGATAATTTAGTTTTTGATGTGTGTGTGTGTGTGTGGGGGGGGGGGGGTAATTCTCTACCACAAATTTAGATATTCCTTGCAAGCCACAGTTGTAAGATATATTTCTGAATATGTTTTTGGCAGTGCTCTGGCCTCAGTTCTATGTCTGTCTTGGGGGTATTTCTGTCACATATAAACTCTCTGCCTGGTTTCAATGTGGGGAATAACCAAAACCCACTGTGACACACAATCCAATCAGAAACCCCACAGAAAGATGAAAGGTCTTACCAATGAGAACTGAACTTGCTAAAGTGCACCTTTCAATGAATTTGGACAAAGCTGAAAAATGTTGTTGATATCAGATCCTTTGGCTGATTACTGAAGCATTCGATTTTTCAGCACGTCAATTCATCACTGTCTACCTGGTTATATTTAACACTTTCTCCTGTTTCCAGTGTGCCTGCTGAGATAGGCAATCTCTGTCACATGATACCTGCTTCATGAGGAGGTCAATAGAGCAGTGTAGAGCCCTCATGATTTCTACCCCCCAAGCTGGCCCAGTTCTTTTCCTTCATAATGCTGAAAGCAGATGGAGCTTCAGTGTCTTGCAGAGTCTGAAATATTAATAAGATTAAAGCATTTAACCCACAAACAGTTTAGTCTTTTTTTCTCCATCTGCTCTGCAAACATCCAATTTGTCTAGTGGTAACAGCGCAGATCCAGCAAAATTTGCTGGTGCACAAACCAAAATACCAATCTGACAAAATGCCAGTTCACATTACAAAGCAAGGTTTGCAAGAAGGCTTGCTTTTTACATTTGAAACACTTAAGACTGCTGTAGCTTTATCTGTCTAGGACACATTTTAGTAAATATTTAATCTGAGTGGTAGCCTTGAGGGTCATTCTTGTTTTACAATATTACAAATGTGCTCTCTAAGGAACACTTGGCTTTATCAAAGAATCAGCCGCATATGTAAGTGTGTGTAGGATTCTGGCATGAATTATTTTCCTTTGGTATGTTTAGCACTCACATAATCATTATCCATCTTTTTGTTTAAATAAAAACCTTCAGCAATTCAATTGAAGAGCTCTCGTGTGGTACTAAATTACTTTCAGTTCTTTTAGCGAAATTAGATTTATATATTAATGGAACCCTACCCATGAGTATAAAGAGTAGTCTTGTACATGTTCACTGGGTGAGAAATCCAGAAAGCAAAAGGTCATCTGGTCCGTTCCCCTTAGAAAGCAAGTAATATTATTCCTCCAAGAGTATCTGGGGTTTTATAGCCTGCCGGCACCAGCCTGGCTGCCCCGCGGACTGTAGTGACTCTAAAATAAAAAAGTCCTTTCTTCTTCTTTTTTTCATCTTCTTCTCCTGGTACCTCAATGACATTGTAATCTTGAGGCAAACTCTGGAACAGTAAACAGCATGCCTGGATGGATAACATTTCTGCACAATACATGAGATGGTTCCTGGCGACGAGGAGGGCATCCTGTATACAGCAAAGGAGCCTCCAAGTTTCCTAGATGGCTCCCAATCAGGCCGATACAGTACAGTGCGCTCCGACGGAGCTCACTGTTAGCCTGCTATTGGATGCACATTTTCCCTTACCCCTTATTCAGTAAGGGGAGGAAAACGCGCGTCCAACCCGCGGCACCTAATAGCGCCCTGAACATGCAAATGCATGTTGATGGCCCTATTAGGTATGCGCGCGGGATACAGAAAATAAAATGTGCAACCAAGCCGCACATTTTACTTTCAGAAATTAGCGCCAACCCAAAGGTTGGCGCTAATTTCTTCCGGTGCCGGGAAAGTGCACAGAAAAGCAGTAAAAACTGCTTTTCTGTGCACCCTCCAACTTAATATCATAGCGATATTAAGTTGGAGGTCCCGAAGAGTAAAAAAAGTAAAAAATAAAATTTGAATTCGGCCTGCGGCTGTTGGGCCGAAAACCGGATGCTCAATTTTGCCGGCATCCGGTTTCCGAGCCCGTGGCTGTCAGCGGGCTCGAGAACTGACGCCGGCAAAATTGAGCGTCGGCTGTCAAACCCGCTGACAGCTGCCGCTCCCTTGCGCCTCCTTTTCCCCGTTTCTACCGCGCCACCTAATTTGAATACTGCATCGCATGCACTGGCGAGGGGCCGGTGCTCGTGCCGGGAGAGCGGGCATTCTTCCGCTCTCCCGCGGACTTTACTGAATCAGCCTGAATGTCTGCATCCTTGGAAATAGCCTGTAGAAAAGTGTCTGTGTATGTGGGGGGGAGGTATGTATCTCCAACCAGGTCTGAGTGGCAGGCTGGCAGTTTGGGTTTCTGGGTGGGTATTTGTGGGTGATAACACCCAAGAAACCTACGTTGGTCTCTCTGACAGGTCAGTGGAGGCCTGGCATGATGTACAATTTATGGTAAACTAAAACACAAAAGGACCTTGCTGCATAATGGCAGACTTTACTTGGTTTCTTCCTTAAATGAAATAAGCATTTGCTAAAAGATGTTGGCATTACTAAGTATGCATCGTAATTAAAATGTTTACAATATATTACCTGTTATTGTATCTACTATGTATCCAATCTCACCAAAACACCTGTAATGTATTTAACATGCCATTTATCACTTTTTATAATACAAGGTACATGACCTCTTCTTAATTTTAAGAGAGGGGCTTTATGTGACCTTGTTTTTTTATTGTAATTACTATGTATCAAATGTAATGTCCTTCCTTCATTGTTATCAACTATATAACCAATACATTTATAGTGCCCTTTGTATTGTAACTAATGTAGTTCTTCATACAAAATTATATTTTTGTATCAATAAAAATTATGTTGTTTAGAAAAAGAAGTCTTCCAAGAGAATCTGCCTAGGATCTACTGACACATGCATGCGTCAGCTTTTTCTGAGTGTGACTTAAAAATCCATTTCCTCTCAGCTCTTATTGGGTTGTGATATCTCATTTGCACATGAGGTACTCTTATGCTTGCAAGAGTACCTCATGCCATGGGAAGCAGTATCATCTACTGGGTGAGTGTGGTGCTGATCAGATTTGGAATTCCTGCAGTATGAATCAGATATTGCACAATCTAGACAATTTCAAAGGACACTCTTCTGTGGTACACTAGCATTGGTTACAACCCAGTTTCAATTTACTGCAACAGCAGCAGGTCTCTGCTCTACTGTTTCTAATATGTCCTTTAAGATTATTTGCTGACATTTTCAAAGGGTGATGAATTCTATCTGAACGCTCTCCCATAGTTTACTGAACACTCACAGTTTGTCAACGAAAAACTGCAATGAAGACTTTTGACTCACATTTTATTTTATGGGTTTTTTTTTTGTTTTAAGAAAAGCCAATTCATCAGGTAAGAGGAAGAGTGCCGTTCACAGTTCCAAGTCCTGCCAGAGACAAATGGCTGGAAAAATTTAAAATCAATCATTAACAGATTAGCTGTTGGTACAAAGTAAATAGCAATCAGCTTATTAGGCATCAGGCAGAGTGAGATAAAGGGGAAGAGTTATTGAAAATGAGGATGTTTGCTGGGGCTGTGCTGATGGAGCAAAACAGGGAAAGGCCGTTTCCTTGCCGCCCTGATTGGAAATGGAGACTTGCCTCTGCTCTACTGCCAGCTGTGCTGCTGGAACTCGTACGACTGAATGGAGCAAGGTGCCCGTGCTCTGCGAAGTAATCAACAGGCCATATTAATAGTGACACATTTTAAAAACACGCGAATGCCTGCTCTGATTATTATGTGTGATCGTTTTTTAAGTCGCACTGAATGAAAATGAACAGTGTTATGTCGGGTGATACTTTCCCATTGATTATATGCGAAGGGTTGATCCCTCCCTCTGCCTCCCCCTCCCCACAATCCCTCACTATTTAAACAACACTGAATATCCGTATCAATAACCTTATAGAAGGGTCAGCACAAAATGCGTAGAAGGTTTGGTTGCCAATTAAACGCGTACACAGAAACAAATCAGGTTTAAACTTTATACATAACTGTGTGTTGGGGGATATACTCACTCAAAAAGGCTGACTTGGTTTATCGGATTCACCAATTTACCTTTTCTTTCTGTTTTTTGGAGGGGAGATTTTATGTTTTTGGTGAATAAAGGCTCCCTTACACAGCCAAAATTCAGTATTGTACTGGATTGGAATTGGGCTTTATGTACTGAAATGGCCTGCTAAATATATCCATACCAGTGCTTCTCCTTCCTTCTTTCCCGGACACAGGTTTTCTCTAGGTATGCAGGAGGATCATTACTTTCAGCAGTGTGCCCTGAACAAATCTCACTTCTGTTTGGCCACTCCCAATATTGTTTTATTGCTTCACCTTGAAAACATGGGACGATCCTCACAGCTCAATGGCAGCACAATGCACTGCTATGTAGATAACCTGAGTTTGATTTCCAGCTGATTTTCTTGCCCCTCAGGCCTACAGAATGCGAATATTACCCACACAAACTCTGGGATGGAAGTATCCTTAAGCAGCTCTCTAGAGCAACATCTGAGGATAGATCTCATGGCCAGCTGTTCAGCAACCTATCAGTCTGAAGCCATAAAACTACGGATGAGCCCTAATGGGGTATTCCAGTTGCTGTCCTGCTAAAATCTGGGACTTAGATTTCAGGATAGCAGGCAGATGACTGTCAAGAAGATACTATGTCTGGGATTCATGAAAATTCAGAAGGAAAGCTGAATTTATAGATTAAATTGAAAAAGGAACGAGCTCATATATTGGATACATAATAACTGACACAAATTAAATTATGATAACTGAATTAATAAGGAATAGGAAAGATTTGTGAATGGATAGTAGTGTTATGAATCCTGCCCGTGGAGCTTCTCCCCACGAGCAGGACTCTTACCTCCCATGCTGCCTTTCCCATCGCGGCACGGAGCCGCCGACGTTCTTCGCGGCAGGAGCCGCAGTCAACTTGTCCCCTTCACTGCGGCAGGAGCCGCGGACTTCGGGCTGCCTCTCCAGCACGGCAGGCCTGTCGCCATGCTTCAACGTGGCTGGGGCCACTGCCGACTTCAGCGCCATCTTCGTGGCTGGAGGCCGCAGTCCCCAGTCTTGCCTGGCGGCCGGAGACGCCTTCAAGCGCTCCTGCAGCAGCAGGAGCCGCTGCCGATGTCGGGGCCTGCCTGCGTGCAGGCCCAGCCTCTCCAGCTCCTTCAGCGTCTGCAAGCGGCAGCATGGCCCCTCTCCAAGGTCCTGTCCCCTTCCTAAGGGGCAGGCCCGCGTCTTCTTCCCCTTCTTAAAGGGGCAGCGTAGGTGGGGTCCAACTGGCCCCACCGGAGGTCAGCTCTCTTGATTTCCTGTGCCAGCCCTATTTAAGGGCTGCTTCTCCACTTCAGCTTGGCCTTGGATTGGAGTTACTTGTTTCTGGAAGTCTCGTCTTCCAGCGCTCCATCAGGTCTTCATTCTTTGTTGGAGCTCCATGTCTCCTGTGACTGCCTGATGTTCCATGCTTCATGTTTCGAGGTTCCTACTCCAGGCTTCCTGATGTTCCAGGTTTCCTGATGTTGTGCACCGACCCCGGATTTTATAACATGCTCGCGGCTGCGCGCACATGTTTTAAAATCTGGTGTAGATTTGTGAGCGCTGGGTTGCACGCACAAATCTACACCCATGCAAGGTTACAAAATCTGGCCCATAGTGTTTATTTTCCATTTTTAATGATTTCTTGGTTGTAATAGTATCAATAAAGTGAAGCAGACTTTAACTTCTTCTGTTTTGTATCCCTATAGTCATAGTCCCTGTTTTCCTGGGGTAGCTCAGGGATAGTTCCTATGGCAAAAGTTAGAAAATTCTTCAGCAAAGATTTCTGGAATTCTGTGCTAATTTTGCAGCATATTTGCATAAATTTGCATTTTTGCATATTATATAATGTAAACTGTATTTTACATTTTAAAAATAAACTAATTTTTTAATATTTTAACTTTTTAAATTAAAGCTTACCAATAAATATAAACAAATTGGACATTTTATTTATTTATTTAAAACATTTTTATTTTGTATGCATTCATAAATGTTCTGGGTGAATTCTATATTTAACATACATAATAAAAGATAAGGTTGTTGTGTTCCACGCCCGCGGCCGTCCGCGGGCGCAGTCCCCTACCTGATTTCCATGCCGGGCTGCCGGCAGCAGCATCGGGGCAGACTGCCCATTGCCTGGGCCCGGTGCCCGCGCGCGTCGGCGCGGCCATCCGGGCTCGCCGCCGGGTCAGGAGCTGTCTTGCTCCTCCCTCACGGCAGCAAGCAGCTCTCCTCTGCGGCCCGAGATCCAAGATGGTCGCCGCCATCTTAGGCACGAGGCCGCGCCTCCTCACCAGAATTAAAGGGACCTCATCCCTTTAATTGTCTACAGCTGGTCTCAATCCACTGGGCCAGAGGAAGTATAAAAGGAGACTTCCTCTGATCATTCCCTGACTTGGCAACGTTCTCCCAGCCCTGTCTAGTCTGCTTGCTTCGGTGAGTTCCTTGTGCTTCAGATCCTTGTTCCTGTTTCGTCTTGGGTGTCCCTGTTCCTGAACTTCAGATTGGCTGACGGTGATTCCCTGGTTCCTGACTTCGGATTGGCTTACGGTGATTCTCTGGTGTGTGACTTCGGACTGGCAAGTGGTGATCCTTTGGTGCGCGACTTTGGACTGGTGAGCGACGACCCTCTGGCACTGACCTTGGACTTGTTCCGGACCACCGTCTCCAAGGGCCCATCTAAGTCCCAGCGGTCTGGGTCCCTACGGGCTCCTCCCGTGGGGTCCGCGGGCTTCCAGGGTGAAGCTCCAGTCAGCCCTTGCATCGATTCCTTGACCACTCAAAGGTCCACCTAAGTCCCAGCGGTCTGGGTCCCTACGGGCTCCTCCTGGGGGGATCGCAGACTTCCAGTGGCAAAGACACACTTCCTTTCTTCATCTCACCACTCTTCATCTGCCTTCACAGTCATCGCTGTCTCCTGTGCCGAGGGTCAGCTGGTCACATCCTCTGTTCCTGCCTCGCCACCCGACGGGAGAACCTACAGACCATCATCTCAAGGTATTCCATCCTCCCATCGGCCCAAGCCTGTGCATAACAAAGGTACATATAAAAATAAAAATTTCTCAAGACAGATAATAACAGACTATATACAAACATATTCAACATACATAGTTTTCATTATATTTTCACCCCCCCATCCATTATAACAAAACATTTATTATTTGTTTATTTATTTAAAAAATGTATATCTTGCCTACCTAATATACCAGGTGGGTTACAACTAAATACCCATAAAAATATAACATCAGAAAATTTTAAATACACTAAAATAAATGGATAAAACATATCAAAACAAAATATTTCACAAAATCTAAAGACAATAAAACAACATAAAAGCAAACATAATAGACATGCATATTGCTGTCATTTGCTTATCATCCTATTCTGCTTAAAATTAAAACATGACCAGCTGCTTACTATAGAATGTAAAACAATATTATACCAGAAACTTAAAAAAACAAATAACAGTTGCTTACATCATACATAGCCTTTCATCCCCAGTGGAACCAAAAACCAATATCTAAAAAACCCAGTGGCATAAAAGACAGAATCTAGAAACCATTTAAACCTACCTATAAGCTTGTTGGAATAAATTAACTTTCAATACCTTCCTAAATCTTATCATAGAAGTTTCTCTTTTAATTACTGAAGGTAATTCATTCCATAAACATGGCCCAGACACATAAAATAAGTATTCTCTAGACTCTGCAGGTCTTGCTTGATGAACTGAAGGGACTTCTGGTAGCAACTGAGAAGAAGATCTTAAACTTCAGACAGGTTGGTTTATCTTTAGAATTGAATTAAACTGCACAGGAGGCAAATCAAAATAAATACTTTTAAAAACAAATAGAATAAACTTAACTTGGTTCTCCAAATTATGGGTAGCCTGTGCTCACAATGGGGCTGGCGTAACAAGACCCGCAAGGAAATCTGAGTTTTTAGCACGCGTAGCAAAAACCAGCAGCAGCACGGGATGTAATAACGGCTGTGTATGCTAACTACTAACGCAAAAAAATCAGTGCACAAAACACATGCCATAGTGAGCGCAGTAATGTGCGCTCATGGCCCTACGTAGTAAATTGTGCAGAGATCCTTGCAGACACCCATTGGCGTGTGAACACTCACGATTGATTCTCGGGGCAAAAGCCTTTTTCAAAAAAATGAATAAATTAGTGATCCGGAAGTTGATGTGAAGGTGGGTAGAACAATATCTAACCCCTTCATGATCGAACTTCAACTACCAGTGAGAGCGTGAAATGCAGATCAGCGATTCTGCCTTATTGAGAAGCTGCCCTTTCTCTACCAGTTCCATCCGTCGCTTAGCTGACCCACAAAAGCATCAGAAAATCGGTTTCCACACCAGCCCTTTCACTTAACTCCTGCCCTGACCCAGGCGCTAAAAACCCGCATTAAAAAAAAACCATATTAACCCAATGTCCCTTCTAGTGAGGCTCCCTGCATTGCCATGACTAGATAATCGTCTCCTTTGCATGCCATTAGCATGAACTCACGCAGAACCTGCCACAGACTTTTTAAACGGGTTTATATGCAGATTTTTCCTATGCTGAATGCATTATTGCATACCCATATGAGGCTAGTATGGGAGAAACCTGCACAGAAACCCTTGCAAATACATGTAAATACCCTCGGCAGCTTTAGCACTGCTTATTACATTGGACCCAATGACACACATCCGTAACTACCTGTGCCACCGCATTTTGTATAACCTGAAGAGCTCTCATAGTTGATTGAGGTAAACCAGTATATAACGAATTGTAATAATCAACAGTAGAAATTACCAATGCATGCAAAATAGTACATAAGTCAGCTTCACTTAAAAGGTTCAAGGGATCTCAACAATGGAGTTTGAAGAAACAAAAATGAACAACTTTCCTGATTTGCGATTTAAAAGACAAGGCTGAATCCATAATAATACCTAGGTTATGTACTTATCTGGAGATCTTGCTGTCAACTCCACTGAGGCTGCCATAGAGCCATGTCTGGAAAGAAAGAAAGTCTCATTTTTGCTCAATTCAACAGTAGCTTATTGTCAAAAAACGATTTCTTAATAGCCGCTAGACAGTGAGAAATGTTTCCTAATGCATCAGACATAAGGAATAAAAAATTGTATGTCATTGACATATAATCGATAACCTACATACAAATTGGCTAAAAGTTGACACAGCAGATACATATGTAGATTACTAAATAAGATGATAAGGTGGATCCTAGTGGGACTCCTGTATCTAATCTGGACAAAGATGATTTAGATCCCTGATTGTTTCCAATAGTTTATTGGAAACAATCAGAGAAAAAAGAATGAAACCAAGCATAAACATCATTGGAAATTCCAACCTGCCGAAGGCAGCTTAAAAGTATATTATGTTCTAAAGTATCAAATGTTGCTGAATATCTACAAAAAAATCAAGAAAAAACAGGTCCAGTTATCAAATCTCTGCCTAAATACATCAGAAATAGATAATAACAGGGTCTCTCTGGCATGAAACCAAGCATAAACATCATTGGAAATTCCAACCTGCCGAAGGCAGCTTAAAAGTATATTATGTTCTAAAGTATCAAATGTTGCTGAATATCTACAAAAAAATCAAGAAAAAAACAGGTCCAGTTATCAAATCTCTGCCTAAATACATCAGAAATAGATAATAACAGGGTCTCTCTGGCATGAGCAGCTCTAAACCAAATTGATGTGTCCAAAAGATTCTGTTAATCCAAAAATGGAAATAAAAAAAACTTGCTTTTCAACAACAAGCCACTCACAACTTGAAAAACAAAAATTAATTTTCAATTATAATTTTATTTTCTTTTTGCCGCATCAGCAAGCCTGGTGAGCTAGAGAGAATGGCTCGAGTATGCTTGAGCCTGAATATAAAATACATGTAAGATTAATATATCATCACCGTTTTTGAAAATCTCTCCATTTTTAAGACCACAAATGATTAAAAGTCTGGATGGCCTCAGTTTGAAAACCAGTGAGGTACGTTGTCAGGCTCGTTGAAAAGCAAATTTTTTTTATTTCCTTTTTTGGATTGATATATTGTTCGGGTGGAAATTAATTTGAGCTCTTTTTTTCATTGTCCAAAAGATTCTGTTCATCAATATATTGCTTAAACTGCCTTAATACTGTATTCTGTAATACTTTAGCAAGAAATGGCAAATTAGAAATCAGCCTATAGTAAGAGTAATCAGAGGGGTCCAAATTATTATTATTTTTTTTTTAACAAAAGACACACAACAGTTGTTTCTAACAATTGGAGAAGATAACTTTCAGTCAATGATTTCATAGTAAAACTATAGAGAGCCATTTGGATAGTATTTTATGCTTTATTTCTGTCTTGTTGATTGTTATTGACTATTAACTTATTTGTTTTAGCTTCTGATTTATGAAGATGTTTTTATTTAACATTGATTTGTGAATGTTGTTCTGTAAATCACTTAGAATTGTTGATAAGCAAAATATACATTTTAAAATAAACAAATAAATAAATGAAATATTAATAAACACAGTAAGAAACTCACCCATATGCTCTCTCATAGTTTTAAATAAGGCATTTTGGATAAGTTCTTGGAGGAAAAGTCCATTAACTGCTATTAATCAAGTTTACTTAGGGAATAGCCACTGCTATTCATTGCATCAGTAGCATGGGATCTTCTTAGTGTTTGGGTACTTGCCAGGTTCTTGTGGCCTGGTTTGGCCTCTGTTGGAAACAGGATGCTGGGCTTGATGGACCCTTGGTCTGACCCAGCTTGGCAATTTCTTATGTTCTTATATTCATTTGAGCAAACACTTAGGACAAAAAGTATTGTTCATGCTAGCAACTATTTGAGCCATTTCTTCAACAGAGAATTCCCTAAAGTGATCCCATGTGGCCTCAGTCAATGGGGGCAATTCCTCCGAAAGAGAACACTGAACAAACAGCACAGTATTTTCTTTAATCTTATGATGAAAGAAAGTAGTGACTAATTCGCTATTACCCACCAATGGACAAACACCTTCACAGGATCAACCAAAGATGGAATAGTATAGAACAGTTCCCTTGATTGAGATGAACAGAATTGAAATATTAGGAAAAATATTCTTTCTTAGTCTATCAATAGCAGTTTGATACTTGAATAAAGCCACTCTATACAGTCCAACATATAATCTGACCTCTCCTTATGCAGTCCTGCTCATGACATCTAAACTGCTGTTTAAGACTAACAAGCTCTTTACTAAACCACAGAACTCATAAGCTACACCTCACCACTCTAGTTTTCATCTGAGCAACTGAGTCTAAGGCAGACCTTAGACTACTTACCATAGGTAGGTAGTCATTCCCTAATTACCTTCCATCTGTCCCTATGGTCCTAACCCTTCATTTATAATCCCATTAGACAAATAGAATCTCAGTCTATATGAATGGAAATATACGGTATAAGCAGCATTCTCAAGCAAATTAATACTATATTTTTCTGAGGTGAATCTCATCGATAATTCACTGCTTCACTTCTAGCCCTGGGAGATAGAGCCTGGATGTAGTCCCCCAAATTTCCATAACCCTGGTATTTCTTCGATGCCTTCAGGCAGGGCCGGTGCAAGGATATTAGGTGCCCTAGGTAAACTTTACAGCCTTGTGCATCTCCCCCCCCCACACCCTTTGCATCCTCCCCACGTACAATAAAAAAAACTCTGTATTTATAAAAACAGAATTTACATGAAAAAGGACATTCAAAGTACAGTCTTCTGAAGTAAAAATATCACAAATCTATATTATATTTACATGCACTACTCTGATGCTAAGCAGAAAACCCTGCAAGAAAGACACTTGAAGGCCATATGGCATTAGGCCTAGTGTAAAGCAAATAATAAAAAATGAAAATTCAAGGCAAACGTTTCCAACTTTTATTCAAGGATACTTAGAGTAAAGGTTCAGTCCCCTGACACGGGACATGTTTTGCCACATGGGCTGCGTCGGGAGGGACAGAGGCCCAGAGGACACTGAGACAAATTTATGTTCCAAAAAATCAGTAAATGGAATTGCCAAAGGTGAGAATCGGGCACCTTGCGGAGGGATATTCAAAGGAGCTGCTGCCATGTAGCCACGACCAGTGGCTTACAAGAAATTTCAGCCTTTATAAGAGCACAGCTTACTAACCTGCAGCTGAGCAGTGACGTTCTCCAGCATAGAAATTCCCATGGATCAACTAAGTGTATACACTCCCAAAAAACATTTACTGGCTAGCTAGACCACAGCAACAGATTGAAAGGGTAAGATACACATGCAGCAAGAGAAAAAGGAAAGGGAAGGAGAGGTGGCTGGTAGTAATTCATCACACATGGAATTTCTATACATAAGCTTTCCACAGTGCATTTGTTTTCTTGAAGGATTTTATCATGCTTGACTTTATGTCTTCTTTTACATATTGTGCCACACCTTCACCAGTTCAATCAGTCAATATAATTTCTTCCCTGGTATCACAGTGTACCATAGGTTATTCTCCTTCCACCACATCTCTAAAGTGCCTATAATGTCTATATCCCCATGTAATGCCATACATTCTAACTCGGACAAATAGGAGTGGCACAGAATACGAAAACTTTGATAACAACTTTAAAAAAAATCAGTTTTTCTGCTATTTCCTGTCCTACCTGAGCACCTCTTTTACCCCATGGTATTTACTGGTCCAACCTCACTCCCTCACTGACCTTTTGCTTCCAATGTACTTGAAAAAGTGTTTATTATTTATACCTCATTGGCAAGCTTTTTCTCAAAGTCTTTCTTACCCTGTCTAATAGGGATGTGAATCGTTTTTTGACGATTTAAAATATCGTCCGATATATTTTAAATCGTCAAAAATCGTTAGAAGCGCGATACAATAGGAATTCCCCCGATTTATCGTCAAAAATCGTAAATCGGGGGAAGGGGGGAGGGCGGAAAAACCGCACACTAAAACAACCCTAAAACCCACCCCGACCCTTTAAAATAAATCCCCCCACCCTCCCGAACCCCCTCAAAATGCTTTAAAATTACCTGGGGTCCAGTGGGGAGATCCCGGTGTGATCTTCCACTCTCGGGCCACGTCTGCGTTAATGGCGCCGGCGCTATTTCGGTTCCTGTCCCCCAACGTCAAGAGCGCAGAAGATTGCTCCCGGACCCCCGCTGGACCCCAGGGACTTTTGGCCAGCTTGGGGGGGCCTCCTGACCCCCACAAGACTTGCCAAAAGTCCAGCGGGGGCCTGGGAACGACCTCCTGCAGTCGAATCGTGTTGCCGTACGGCCGGCGCCATTTTGCGCAAAATTATTTATTTATTTATACTGCTCTCTGAGATTTGTTAGACAATTTGTTTACATTACAATGTTTATTTTGATCTAGTTTACCGTCTTCCAAGTTCCACAACCTTGTTCTATGTAATGCCTATTGGCAAAAATTTATGTTCAGTTTCAATGTAAACCGATGTGATTTGTATTTCATACAGGAACACCGGTATATAAAAATCTAAAAATAATAAATAAAATAAATAACTACTGTTTTACATCTAACCTGCCAGTGCTTATGCTCTTGCCAATTTTAATCCAATAAACCACACTGGTAGTCATTTGGTCTTCCTTTGACCTTGGTTAATGCATGGAATTCATTTTATATTGGTTTCCAAAATGGTATTTTTAAACATTTAACCTTTGCAAACTGCTCCTTTAGTTTTTTTTCTAATTTCCTCATTCTGTCATAGTCTCCCTTTTTAGTTATATGCTATGTAGTAATGTTACTTAATATCCTCCATCCAGTGATTGTTTCCAATTTGATTGCATTCTGGATTGTTATTGCTTAGTCGCCCCACCACAGTAACCCCTCACACAGGTCATGTGTTTCACTGAGGGTAGAATCTAAAGTAGCTGCCCTTCTCATCAGTTCTAGGACCAGCTGCTCCATGAAGCAGTCATTTATGACATCTAGAAACTTAACTGCTCTAGCATGGTCCTGATGGGGACATTGACCCAGTCAAAATCAGGGTAACTGAAATCTCCCATTATTATTATATTGCCTAATTTATTTGCTTTTTAAATTTCAGCTAGCATTTCATAAAGAACATAAGAACATAAGATATGCCATACTGGGTCAGACCAAGGGTCCATCAAGCCCAGTATCCTGTTTCCAACAGTGGCTAATCCAAGTCACAAGTAGCTGGCAAGTATCCAAACATTAGATAGATCACAAGCTACTATTGCTTATTAATTACAATCATAGCAGTTTATTGATTTATCCTCTAGGAACTTATCCAAACCCTTTTTAAAACCCAGCTATATCCTTTTTGAGATGTGGTGACCAGTACTGCATACAGAATTCAAGGTGCGGTCTCACAATGGAGTGATACAAAGGCATTATGACATACTCTGTTTTATTTTCCATTCCCTTCTTAATAATTCCTAACATTCTGTTAGCTTTTTTGATTGCCACAGCACACTGGGCTGACGATTTCAGTGTATTCCATTATGACGCCTAGATTTCTTTCCTGGGTGGTAAATCCTAAGATAGAACCAAACATTGTGTAACTACAGCAAGGGTTATTTTTCCCTATATTCATCACTTTGCACTTGTCCAGATTAAATTTCATCTGCCATTTGGAAGCCCAATCTTCCAGTCTCACAAGATCCTTCTGCAATTCATCATAATCCACTTGAGATTTAACTACTCTGCATAATTTTGAATCATCCACAAATTTTATCACCTCACTCATTGTACACCTTTCCAGATCATTTATAAATATATAAAAAAGCACCAGTCGAAGTAAAGATCCCTGAGGCATTCCACTGTTTACCTTTTTCCACTGTGAGGCATTCCACTGTTTACCTTTTCCTGTCTTTTAGGCCAACTTGCAATCCACAAAGGACATCACCTCCAAGTCTGTTTCTTCATTTTGGCGAGGTGGCCGGTAGTATACACTTACTACTATACTCCATCATACATGGAATTTCTATCCATAAGGATTCCACAGTCCATTTGTTTTCTTGAAGGATTTTATCATGTTTGATTCTATGTCATCTTTTACACATTGTGCCACACCTCCACCAATTCGATCAGTTAATTTAATTTCTTCCCTGGTATCACAGTGTACCATAGGTTATCTTCTTTCCACCACATATCTGAAATGCCTATAATGTCTATATCCCCGTATAATGCCATACATTCTAACTCAGACAAATAGGAGTGGCACAGAATACAAAAACTTTGATAACAACTTTAAAAAAGCAATTAAATAAAAAACTGGGAAAATAAAATATTTGTAACACAATAATAAATATAATAATAATAATTAAAAATCTTTATGCAAACACAAAAGATAAGAGCATATACTGCCATAAAATCAAATTCCTAGAAACTCAGCATGCCATGTTTTGACATATAAATCTACATTAGGGGTAGCAAAATATTATTCAATATCCTGTCTTGTTCTTATAGGACAAGGGAAAAATTGGAAAACTGGCACCATAAAATCTAATTTCTTATGCATCTGAAGATGTGCTACCCATCAAACTCAATGGAAGAGTAATGGTAGTGACACATGAACAGTCAGTCTCCAGACTTCAGTACAAGAAGTAAATATCCCCTATGTTGACATGCCAACATAATGTTAAATTTGTGCTGCTGACTTGACTGCTCCTGTGCTGAAAAGATCTACTGCAAGAAGTTACTCAGACACTGGAGAATAAAAGCTTGATTTGGTGTGTAGCCAAGAGATGCGCATGGAAATACTTATGTGCATAGATGTGCGCCGAGATCCCCTGCCGCTAAGTTTACTTCTGGTAAGGAAGAGGTGTAAGTTAAAACATAAAAAGAAAGATCCATTTCTCAGGAGTTTAAAGGGTCTGGGGTAACTAGGGGGAGTGCAAACTATCAAACTAGGGGGGTTTGGAGGTCCTAGCTGTTAACTGGGCGAACTGGTGGACGAACTGGTGAAACTGGCAATGATGTGGATGCTTGCCCCTTTTAAAATTCCCTGACTTACACAGTAGAATCAGGATTTACCTGCATAGGTGCCTGCCCATTTAAAACTGGGCATACATAAGTGCGCAGTCAAGCTATTTTATAACATGCGTGCAAGTTATAAAATGGTCACGTTTCTGGACGCGCGCCAACGCACATGAACTAAAGAGTTTCCGCACCCCGGTTTGAAAGTTAACGTCATAGGTTTTAAAAGATTGGCTCCTGCTTTTCAGTTCAAGTCGACTGAGTACCATTAACAGAAAAGGTTCTCCAGGAGTATTAAAAGAGTAATCATACTGACCCCTGATATAGATGTGAATCGAAACATGGCAACATGTGAGAGCTTTCACAAGAATAAACAGCTGTCACATGAAATAAGCTAAGTGCACTTTAACTTAAACAAGCTCTATGGATTTTACATATTGCACTTTTGGTTTGGACACTAGAACACTTAGGGGTACATTTTAAAAAACAGTGCGCACGCGTACTTTTGTTTGCGCAATCGGCGCGAACAAAATTACGCTGGATTTTAAAAGATACGCACCGGGGTCGCCGCGCGCAAGGCTGCGCAAAATCGGCAGCCTGCGCGCGCCGAGCCGCGCAGCCTGCCTCCATTCCCTCCGAGGCCGTTCCGATTTCAGAGCGGCCTCGGAGGGAACTTTTTTTTTGTCCCCCCCACCTTTCCCTCCCTTCCCCTATCTAACCCACCCCCCCCGGCCCTACCTAAATCCCCCCCCTACCTTGTTCGATGAAGTTACGCCTGCCTCTCGCAGGCATAACTTGTGTGCACTGGCTGGCCAGGCCCTGACACAGGCCACTGTGTCGGGGCACTTGGCCACGCCCCTGGACCACCCCGGACAGCAGACACGCCCCCCCGGACCACCCATTTTAGCAAGCCTCGGGACTTTTTACCCGCGCCGGCCGCCTATGCAAAATAGGCACGCCTGATTTACGCGCGCAGGGCTTTTAAAATCTACCCCTAATTGAATATTATAAAATTAAGCAATAAAGGGACCTAATATAAACATTAAACAGTCCTAGGTCTTTGTGATCTGTGGACTGATTTAGATGGTCCTACAAACATTTTTTGATAAAAAGTATAAATTGTGCCACGGTGGGATATTATTTGTGGCAGTTGTAGTTTTCCCTAGTTGGATTAAGACATAGGGGCTCTTTTGCAATACTACTTGAGAGAAGGCATGCCTGGAAACTAAAATGTAATCTATCCTAGATTGAGTGTTGTGCACCTTAAATTCATGTGTGTAGTCCCTCTTTTGAGCATGTATGACCCTACAGACATCTGTCAACTCTGGATACTCACACAAAAGAGGGATCCCTTTAGGCTTACTCATCTTATCCCCCTGAGGGATGATGGGCAAAGTGGGTTCATGGACAAAGTTAAAATCACTACCTACCACTAAGGAACACTGATCTAACTCAGCAAGATTATCACCTGTCCCCACAAAGAAATTAGAATAATACTTTCTAGGGGAATATATGTTACAGATTACAATATCTTCCTGAACAATTTGTCTTTTATTATAAGAAACCATCTACTGGAGTCCTTTACCTTTCTATTTCAAGGGTCAGCACTACATTCTTTTTAATAAGAATAGCCACTCCCACCTTCTTTCTTCTTGAGGATGCCCATCTAGCTTCACCATCGCTTAAACTTACTATGTTCTAAGTCATTCAAGTGTGTCTGCTGCAGAAGATCTATACAGGCTTTCCTTTTCTTTAAAGCACTAAGAATTTTCTGTTTTATTTATTTATTTATTTATTTATTTATTATTTTTATATACTGACATTTGATCTGAGATATCACATCAGTTTATATTCAGGTACTGTAGGTATTTCTCTATCCCCAGATGGCTTACAATCTAAGGGGGTCATTTATCAAAATGTGGTAAGGCATTTTTGCATGTGATAGCACCATATTGTATGGTGTGATGCAAATCTGAAAAAGGGGAGGAGTTAGGGTTTGCTAGTCTGCAAAGTGCTACTGCACAGACTTAATGCTGATTTTAACTGTACCTTTTTTAGTAGTGTTAAGCTGTTAGTGCATTTTGTGATATCTCTTGAAAGACCTGTTTTAGGAGAGAGAGAGAGACTGACTGGCTGGCATGTCTGCTCCCTAGATAGGTATTTGTATCCCTGTGGGAGGCCCACCTAGTAACTCAAGGTGAGGTTTAGGTATTAGTGTAGGGGGTTAGGGGCCACTTTGACATTCAACGTGAGACGTACGAACAGAACAGTGGTCTCTTGTGAAGATTTGATGACCTACAGAGAGAGGAAACTCACCCCAAGATGAGATTTGTGCAATGTTCTCTCCACTTAGCTTGATGTTACCCAGGTAGAGAGTCCATTAAGCTAGGTGGAGAGAACATTGCACAAATCTCATCTTGGAGTGAGTTTCCTCACTCTGAAGTTCATCAAATCTTCACAAGAGACCACTATTCTGTTCGTACGTCTCACGTTGAATGTCAAAGTGGCCCCTAACCCCCTACACTAATACCTAAACCTCACCTCGAGTTACTAGGTGGGCCTCCCATAGGGATACAAATACCTATCTAGGGAGCGGACATTATGGCTTTCTCCCTCTCCCTCTCCCATTCCCACCATTAACAATGGTCTCCCAGTGGTTGAATGCAGGAAATACAACAGGTATGGTACTTATCACAAGGTCTGAAAATGTTATCACAATTTGCACTAACTTAGCTCTTTGCATAGGTAATTAGTGCAAATTGCAATAAACTGCATATTAGCATAAAATACACCTCTTTTGCTATCACATTTTGATAAATCCAGGCCTCAGTTTGGTACTTGAGGCAATGGAGGGTAAAGTGACTTGCCCAAGGACACAAAGAACAACAGCAGGACTCAAACCCTGGTCTCCTGGTTCATAGCCCACTGCTCGAATCACTAGGCTATTCCTCCTCCTTATTGACAAGGAACAGCCTTTGGAATTTCTCCTAGTTAAAAACTCCAGTGATTATGTCCTGTTTTAGGGCCCCCTTCACATATTATACAATTGTTTTTATTTCTTCTTCTCCTCATACTTCTTTTTTTTCCCCTGTGTTTGTGGTGATCTAGGAGCCAGATCCATTAACAATTACTAGCCAGGTAGACTTGGGGACTGCTGCATCTTACTTCTGAGAATGAGCAACAGGGAAGGCATCTTCCAGTTAAGATCTGATGGGCACTTTCAAGTGACCTGGATTCCTCACTGTCAGAGAACAGATGCTGCGCTTGATGGCCCATTGATCTGAACCAGCATATTTTTATGTTATTATGTTCTCACCCTTCCCTACCAGGCTATTCCTTTATCCACCACCACAAGCAGAAACCTCCTACTGGTGGGGGTTTGGCATAGTACTCCCGAGTCTCCCTCCTTCAGCAGCAGCTCCGACAGAGCACTAACAAAGCATTCTTCCTTCTTTAGTGGCAGTGGTGGCAGTGGGTGGCTTGGAGCAATCACAGCTCCTCCTCCTGCATGCATGTGTATTCTGCATTCTGAGGCAGGATCCAAATTCTGCACCACTGCAGCCGTATGGCACATGGATGAGCCTTAAGCTCAAATTGGTTGCAGCCTGCAGACATGAAGTGGAATGGCACTGGGGGATGGGGGTGCAGGACTTGTGGCGCCTCCTCTTGCACGGTGCCCTGTACGACTGCACACGTCACACACCTCAAAAGCTGTCCACACAGCGATTTTTCTAATTAACTGAGTTAACTTTGCATGCTAAAGAGATTAAAATATCTAAAGGTTTCATCTTATTGTTAAAAGGAACCTTATACTATGAAGCAAACTTGGTAGACAATAAATATTTCCATATTACTATTTTATAAGAAATATTAATGCAGATTCTCAATATCATTTTGATTCTAAACCATATTTTTCCCCAGAACTGAATAATAATAGAACATTAAAATAGCATGTAATCAAATGTCTCAATATCTTTTAAACAAACCAGCATACACTGGAAATTGATGGATTCATTTTATGTTTTTTTTTAACAGGTGTTAAAAATACTGTATGGTCAATGAAGTATTAAGATTGACATTAAGACATCAAGAGTAAGATGCTGAGGTCCAAACAGTAAACCAGCGAGCGGGAAAGTTAGCCGGGTTAAGTTAACTTTAACTGGATATTCAGCAGAACTTACCCAGGTAAGTATTCCACTTTAGGATTCTTCCATGGAGGACAGCAAAGTAGTAAGGACCAAGGGATCACGCACACAATCTATATAAATAAAAATGTAAATGTTCGTTTGTTCAAAATCTTAAATCTCCGAAAGTTCATCACCGATTGCTTTGAAATTTTGACACAACGCTGCATTCGAATACGCGCGTGTTTCTATATACCTATATTATATAGATGTCACACCTGTGACAGGTAAAAACATGTTTTTTTGGAAAAACAGTGCCATCTGTTGGATGTAAAAGCAAATCACGCTATCTACAATATAAATGGGCTCTGACTGACAGACCGCAAATGCGCAGTAGAGAGCAGCATGTGCAGACCATAGAGCTCTGCGCTACGTGCTGGGTATCACAGAGGGGAGGAGGAAAGGGCAGACGAGTCACCACTCCGAGAAATGGCTCTGCCCTTTCCTCCGATGCTGGGGAAGGGGGAAGGGAGTAGGGAGTAGGGACTGCCGAACACTTACACACAGGAGGAGGAAAGGGTAGAAGAGCCGCCGAGCCAGCCCGTCCACCTCCGGAGAAGGGGGGGGAGGGAGTTGGGATGGCTGGAGCAGAGCAAATGCAGTAGAAAGTGGCTGTGAAGAGATCACCAGCAGCTGCAGCCTGCAGCAGCCAAAGCGCAAAGAGCTGAACAGAGAGCAGCTCGCCCTCCTCCCCCGCCTCCTGAGTCCCGCAGATAAGGAGAAGCCAAGTTAATATCCCGCAACTGCGGGGGGGGGGGGGGGGGGGGGGGGGGGAGGGGGAAGGCAGTGCTGTCAAGCTGCCCGTGGGTCTCAGCCACCACGGGAAGAGTTTTCATGGGCATCGCTCCACCCCCACTCCCAGCAAAGCACCGTCATAAAAGTGAAAGCCAGAGCCCTGCTCCCTCCTCCCTCTCAAGCCCCCGATTGGATTTCTTAAAGGCACAGGTCTCCCAGAAAGAGCAAAGTAAGCTAGGCAACGTGTCCCAAATCTGTTACAGTGCCTGCCGCCTGCCCTTTGCGAGGGGGACGGGGGGACGGAGTGTTTTCCTCACTCTCCCAGACACAACAGGCATGGGAACTTTGCAAGCTCTTGCGAGTGCAGAGCAAAGACTTAGGTGGAGAGGGGACAAAAATATCGCTCATTTTAACTGTGTGAGAGAGAAGTGTGTTAATGTGCGCTGAAGGCGAGTGTGAGTGCCAGAGAGAGAGGGAGACTACATGAGGGATTGTGTATGTATGTGAGAGGGATTGGGTGTGCATGTGTGAGGGACAGAGGGAGAGTGTATGTGCAAGAGAGAGAGAGAGAGAGAGGAAGCTTATGTAGGGGGCTGTATGAGAGAGATAGTCTCTACCCCCCCCATCCCCCAGCTTTCCACTTATAAGTTAGAGTGGAAGGGGTTGAGTGTAGAGGGGAATGGGAGACCAAAGGAGTTAGGGCCTGTAAGGATAGAGTGAAAGGGGTCTGAGCCTGTCCCTCTGCCACCGGGGAAGGGGGGAGGGAGTTGGGATGGCAGGACCATTACGCCTTGCGAGATCCCCCTCGGCCACCACTGCAGCTCCTACCACCGCCGCCGCCTCTGGCCCTTCGTGGTGCTGGAGAGGGGGGAGGAGCGGAGCAGAGCAAAGACGTAGAAGGAGAGGGGACAAAAATCTCGCCCATTTTAACGGACTTAACGGCTTCTACTAAATATTTTACGATTCCATTTCAATGTTTCCGATTGCATTGTTAAATTGAATTTTCATAGATTTCGATTTATTTTCATTTTGATTTAATTATTTCGTATGACATTGCGTTGGAATTGAGTTTGTCGTTTACCATACCGTTCATTTAGTGAGTATAGTTTATTTTTTTTCTTTTTTCATTCTTTTTCATTTCTAGAATTATGCAGTTTACATCTAGACACGGATTGCTTCTCACATGGACAATTATATGTTGCGTGTTCTAGAGTCAGCAAACCAGACAATCTCTATATCTGCACAGACAATGGAACAACAAAAAGTATTGTATACCCACAAGCATTGTGAAATTAAACATATTAGAAACGTGCGCTTTCTCTTTTCTTTCTTTTCCATTTAACCAGACTGAGCCACAGCAACGTGTGGCCGGGTACAGCTAGTCTCTTAATAAAAACAGTCCACAGTGAGTAGGAAAAAGTACAGGTGAAGCAGTTCTTCACAAAAAACAATAGACAGACTGTTCCAAGTATCACTAGAGGAAAATCACAGGAAGTCATTTTCTCATGCTGCTTGAGTAAAACAGGTAGGAGTTTGATTTCCGATGGTTCTCCAGGCTCCTTTTCTCCCTAGAACCTGATTTGAACTCCCTTTCTTTCTCGACAGCAGCCAGATGGTATTTCTGTACCTGATTTTTCAATCAGCCTCATGGACAGAGAAAGCCACTCACCAGAAAACTACTGCAGCTGGATCCCTCCTGGCACCCACTCCAATCTTGAAACACTACAAACAAGGAAGATCCACACAAATCCTCTCAAAAGGAGAGGCAGGAAATCTCTTCTACCTTTCCAGGAGACTGGGGCCTAGGCCTTGGCACCAGACCCAGCATTGGCTGGGTGCCTATGTTGGGCCTAGACCTAGGCTTAGGCCAGGGCTTTGGCAACAAGACCCAGCTTCATCTGAACCCTGGTGTCAGGCCTGGGCTTAGTCCTGTTTTGTAGTCCTTAGGCTAGGCCTTGTACAGGCCTCAGTGTCAGGCCAAGACCTAGGCCTTATGCCTGATCCTAGGCCTATGCTCAGACCTTGACAATGGAACTCAGCCTTGGCAGGGCTCCAGCATCGAGTTTGGGCATTGTCCTAAGAGTGGACTTCAGCAACTGGACTTGGCCTCAGCATTGGGCCTATGGCAAAGCCTAGCGCCGGACCTCAGCAATGAGATCTGGTCTCAGCTGGGCCCTGGCATTAGGGAATGTGCCTGGTCCTGAAGTGTGGGCCTGGGACTCGATTTAGATCCAGCCCATGCCTTGATGATAGGACAAGCTCTGGTGTTGGGCTTGGGCTGAGTTTCAGTGATGGGACCCAGCCTTGACTGGTTCCCGGCATTGGACCTGGGAATAGAGCTAGGCCTAGACCCAGGCCCTGGCAATAAGTCCTGGCCTTGACTGGGTCCTGGCGATGGACTTGGGCCCTCGGCTTAGGCCTGGACCTCGGCGACTGGACTCGGAAAAAATATTCTGTTCATTTGAAATTAAATAAAAATAGGCTCATTAGTCACATTTTTTATTTTCATTTGAAATTAATGCACATCTTTGCTTCTAGTCCATAACCCAAATATTTTTCCAATAAACCCAAATGTCTTCATCCCAAAACAAAGCAAAGGCAAGGAACAAGCATGATGGAATGCTGCCTTTGAGAAAGGCAACTCAAAATTCATACCTACAAAATGGTGCCTTGAATTTTTTATAGGCCAAAACTCCACCATTCAATTCTCCCAAAATGGGACAGTAATAACCTAATTAATCCTGACTCTTTTCTCTGTCCACAGGGATGGCAACTTTTAAACAAGCGCGCATTTGTTGGCGCACATCCAGGGACACGGCCATTTTATAACATATGCACATATATGCGCGTATGTTATAAAATGGATGGACCGCGCACAGATGTGTGCACAATTTTAAATGGAGATGTATTTATGCGTGCAAATGCCGCTTCTGTCGCATAAGGGAGGGGGTTTAGTAGACTCACGTGCTGATACCATTTCCAGGTTTCCCAGTTTGTTCCCAGTTTGCCCAGGTAAGGGATAGGTCTTCTAAACCCCCCCCTAGTTTAATAGCCTCCTTTCTCCCCTGTTAGCCCCTACTTTTAAAACCCCAGTGATCTGCCAATATCTATTTGTTTTACTACTTATGCGCCATCCATAGCCCAAGTAAAAGTTATGTAGTAGGGGACCCTGGTGCGGGCCTGTGTGCGTCAGTGTTTACGTGCAAATTTCAAGTTGAAATCCAGGAATGCCCATACCTAGCACAGATCATGCCCACGCTCCACCCCTTTTTCAGAATTTTTCATTTGTGCACCTAGTGGCAAGTATGCACATATCCAGGAGCCTTTTAAAATCCGCTTGGCCCGTGCTGGCCAACATATTTGCAGATCTCCCGGTTTTGGCGTGCAGTGGGCTTTTAAAAATCACATTTTAGTTAATTGGCGTGCTTCTTTAGAAGAGACCGAGTAAGGATCGCTACATATAATTTTTGCTATGATTTCAAAAGTCGAAACTTTCAGCCCAAAATGGATGGGGTCTATGGGGCAATAAATGCTTAAAAGACAAAACACCTGACAACAGGGATAGTGGAAGAGGAGAATATTGTAAGCTGCTTGGTGCATGAGAAAAGCATAATGATTCAATTGACGATCCTGAAGAATTTCCCCAACATATTCTTTGGTTAATTGAAGCTTTTAGACAGCTATTTTCAGCCCACCTGCTGCTAATTTCCCTTTCACAATCTACCGGGTGGCTGTAAAGATAGGGAAAGAATGCACAAGAATTTCAAAATGAAAACCCCACACATGCTTTCAGCAGCCTGTCCTAACTGTATCCAGTCTGTCCATTTTCCTGCAGAGTCCTAGGGCAATTTTTCAAAGGGATTTCCCCCCTTTAAGGGAACTACATGAAATTTTGCCTTGCTACAAAATACAAACCAGTAATTTATCCAATTTTTGATAAAAACAAACATAAACAAAGACAATGGGGAACAATTTGTTACAGGTTCACTGTGTGAGTGTGGTAAGACACAAGGTCAGTATCCCCCAGGCACCTCTCTGATGAGATCCGCTACTTCAAGATATAAAAAAATACCACACTTACAACCTGAGTCAGTACAAGTGTAGATTTCAGAAATAAATTTATTATGTACTCACTTACACTTCAGAAAGCAATGCAGTAGAGATAATACATAGATATAGCAAAAGCAATAATAATAATGATAATACAGTACAATACTTTTCTTTACTGTAGTTAAAAGGGCCCAGGAAAGCAGCATGGCTCCGTCACTTCTGGAAGTTTGGGAAGAGAAAGGGAAAATGAGAGATCTCTCTCTCTTGCCTCTGTTAGTTATTCCCTTTTCGTCTACACATCTGAAAGCATGCAGTCTCCCAAAATATAACCCAGATTGAGACACACTTTCTCTTGTGACTTTAACTCCCTCATCATAGAGTCTGTACATCTGTTTATTTTTATTTATTTATTTTATTCTGCTTTTTGACACTTTTAAATGGATTATAATCAGGTAATATTGTTTACCTTTCCCTTAGCTACATTTGTTTACCTTTCCCTTAGCTACATTTGTTTCATAACCACATGATACATCCTTAGCCAAGCTTGTCAGATTTAGAATAAGCAATCGTATTACTCAAATACTCATATGTAGACAATAGATGATTTGTGGGACAATGTACATCTTAATAGTCTCTAATCTACCCCACCATGATATATAAAGAGGGGAACCATTTTGTAATTAAGGAATGTATCCCTTCAGAAATGTTTTAGACATTGAAGTAGAGGTATCTAAGTCTTATGTAAAGAGACTATCCAAATATTTTATCCATTGAGGTTGTAATTGAAAAGGAAACATATTAAACAATTCTTTGTTGCAGAATACATTGAAAAGAAGAGTCTCCGATTTGGACCAATTAATTTTATATTTTAAAAACTGAGAAAAATTTTTGATCATATTTACTATCTAAATAATATATGAATGTGAATCAGATAAAAATAATAAAATGTCATTAGCATATACAGATGTGACCGCTGAGTTTACTAGAAGCATCATAATGATAAGAGATGTGAGGACTGGACCTGAAGCTGACCACTGTTCATTCAGACAAGTGTTTTGGCTAATTTGTTCCCCTGATGCAATATGACACCTGAAACACTAGCCAGTGTTGGGATAAGAACATAACATAATAACATGCCATACTGGGTCAGACCAAGGGTCCATCAAGCCCAGCATCCTGTTTCCAACAGTGGCCAATCCAGGCCATAAGAACCTGGCAAGTACCCAAAAACTAAGTCTATTCCATGCTACTGTTGCTAGTAATAGCAGTGGCTATTGTTTTCTGCGGGTAGTCGGAAAGCACCTTCAGACAGCTTTATGATCTAAAAGGCAAATTTATTGATAGCAATACAAAGACAATATAGACAATTTAGAAAGAGGAACAAGGAAAGAGGAAGTCGTTGTTTCTCTGGAGACGCAGGTCAGTGGCAACTGGGCATCAGGCTTGCTTCTCAGCTCTGGACTGCTCGGGTTGAGACTTTTAAACTTTTTTCATTGTCCAATAGAAATACATTGATGCACATCCTGGGTGTATTAATTTCTTCTAATATCCAATTATGAACGTAGCTTTATTGTCCAATCAGGCACCGTCTCTGGGGTGTTGCCTTCTTCCGGCAATGAGCTTTGCCAAAGCACATGGTGGTGGAATATGTTGCCAGCAGAATCAGGAAATACACATTCAGGCTTAAGGCCTATGTACATTCCCCCCTTGAATCGTTTGGGAACGATTCACAAATGAAAGGCTGAGATTGTATTTCCTGGAATGAAATGGTCATAGCATCAATTTAGTATGACCCACCTTTTGGACTGTTAAAAATGGCTTCCATATTCTTTATGGTGTTGAATCATTATTTATAACTCGCATCCACAATCGCAATCACAATTGTTCAGGCATACTCATTTTGTACTTTGTTTTATTGTCATTCAATCTCACATTCATTCTTCATTCAGGTATTGTTCTGGCCTTCTTCCAGTTAATCCAAGATTCTGTAATGTGGTCCTATTAGCAGCATATGAATCAATAGATCTACTTAATGATTGATTATTGATTGTAAATGAATGGTTAGATTAGTTGAAACAATAATCCATCATTCTACTCAGGGTTAATGCCACTGTCTTAGGTTGCCCAGGGTACGCAATCCTAATGATTTGCTACCTGGTGCTTACCCGTCATCGTTAAGCATAACAGCCTGAGGAAGTAACATTGCTGCTGATAAATGAAAGGCTTCCTTTAATATGGTATAGGAGTTCATAGTTGTCTTCACAGTAATGCAGGATGATGTCTTAGGCCATTAAAATAACAAACTTCACTCATTCTCACAATTAACCATTGCAAACTCATTTAGAAATGTAAGCCACTTTAAACTGTGTTTCCCATCAATTAAGCCAAATTCTATGGAAATGCAACCTTATCCTTTAGAAAATCTCACTCATTAGCTTCAGAAGGAGATTAGCTTCAGAAGGAGATGTTCATCATTAGACGTTGTCTAACTGCGGTAACATGAGAGTAACTTGAGAGTATTTGAGACATAGCAGAAGCAATAGTTAGAATTAATTAATAAAAGCAAAACCATGCTTGGGAGTACTATTGCTTATGTCTTAGCCTATCATACATTTGAACATTTTGGGAATATAAACAAATGCTTCAAATCTGAATTAGGAGTAGGATGTCGAAGGAGACATCCATATGGATGAGGGATAAGAAATCTCTGTAACCAATGGGATGGTATCTACAAACTCTAACTGTGTGGTGTTTAAGAATTGGGGAATCAAATGAATGTCATAATTCTGTCTTCAATTACCAAGAATAACTATATAAACATTTGGGACTACATTAAACCTCTAGAATCACTAGCCATGCATGTTCTCTTCAATTTGGGCATAGCTATAGCTGGTCTGTGCAGCCTATTCACATGAGCCGCCCAAGAACGGTGTGAAGGCTGAACTGACAAACTACGCTGCAGCACATTGCGCCGGTCTTTCACTGACACGCAGATGTCTGAACAAGTCTGGACTAAAAAGGGCAGAGTATATCAACTGGAGATGAATATAACGTGGAAAGCAATAATGAAATCATAGATGGTAAGTCAAACCAGTTATCTATGGGACCTAGGGATGAATGATCATCTTAATTAATCATATAATGGATATGAGAGAACTGGGAATAGCAGCAAAACTTTAGTATTTTAAATTAATGTGGTGTGTAACATGTAGGTGTATGTAGATGTATGTAGATATCCAAATCATGGCATTTGCAGAATGGCATATGAGCTTGGAGTATATGGCAATCAATTATCAATGACATTTGACAAAGCATAGTGTGGTGTAATGCATAACAGTTAGTCTTTGTGTAAAGAGATGACAATGATTGGGAATGGATCTAATCTGATCAGGGCAATAAGATTCACACAATCATGAGAACTGCATTAATGTAGAGTACAACAGCATAAAGGCAAAATATAATCAAGCAAGAGTAGTAAAGTTCAATGATGAGTGGAAGATGGATTCTGTGTTAAGGCCGAGACTTCCACAGAAGGGATGGGAAGAATGGAGTGAGTCCCATAAATGTTGTTTTCACGCTTTCAGTGAGATGTATCAACTTTTCATTCATCACGGCCTAATGAGGATATGTGCTTCTTTAATAGTTTCAGATACCTAATATGGTAAAGTAGCATAAAAGCAAATTAAGCATTTAAAGAAAAGTCATCTGTGGTAAGCTAAACCACAAATAACACGTATTTCAGACATTACATTAAACATAAGTCACACTGGACTGACATACACTCATCCATCCTTCAAATATACATTCAATGTCGTCTTCACATAGGACAGACAACAGATAACATATAATATGAGCTCAAAATTCGTATCAAAAAATGTATCAAAGGAAGGTGAATTAAAAATCAAAAATTCAAAAATGTGTATGAAAAATAAAAGTTTAGAACTCTGTCAAAAAGGTAGAAGTCCTATCCAAAAGGTAGAAGTCCTTGAAGACCTGAAAAGTAAATACTAGCATACAATTGAAATATCAAATTAGCAAATATTGTACATATAGATTTCCAACCAATAATATTAAATAAATTTAATCAATAATGTTCTGAGCTTATAGTCAATGTGTCATGTCAAATAATTAGAATAATTAGAACTCAAATATCAAATAATTAATACTTAAATATGCTACATTTTAAACTAGAAACTATTTCTCCTTTTTTTTTTTCTTCCGTTCGTAGCACAGCTAGTGCTGGCAGAACAGATAAGCTGTACTCTGCAGGTTTGCAAGAGACAACTTCCCTTTTTTTTTTCTGTTAAGATACAGTTTGACTCTTTAGTTAAAATGTCCTTTCAAATTCATAATTCTCCTCTCAGAATCATAATTCAGCAGCTCAGACTTTAAATTTTAACACTAGTATATGTTCTTGTCAGTACTCAAGTTCAGTATTAAAGGAATGTGAAGTCAGTAACGTAATAAAGAATCAGTATGTAAAGTTGAGAGCAAAGGGGATTTATTTTTGTGGGAGACGTGTCTCGCTCCCCCCTTGATCCCTCTTATACCACAAGTGTACAGTGTAAAGCAGAAAGGAAATAACATGTTGTAAGAGAAAGGTATCGCATGCGCTTGGTGATCACCTTAATAAAAATACATTCACATTGAAAAGAGGAACTTACACTTAAAACTTAAAACTATATGGTACCATTTAAAAATTAACTTACTTATACTAAACATGCTTACACTAAAATATACCTGCAAATGGTAACACAAATAAATCTTAATAGCTTGAACAATAAGACCAGTAAATACATTAACATAGGAAGCCTAGCAACCTGTTATATCTGTCCACAAGCTTGTTACTTTTAGGGCGTTTAACATATGTGATGGCACTACAAAAGTTCTCAATCAGATAACAACTGACTGACCACATGCATCTGATCCCAGTGCACGGCTGCTGTCTTCTGTAGTAGGGACAGCACGTAATTAGTCAGACAAAGTCTATAGAGACATATCTATTTATTTTTGGATATTATATACCGGAGGATTTTATATACCGGGGGTTCCTGTATACAACGCATGTCACTCCGGCTTACATGACAGACATCGGGAAGGCTGGCAAGGATTTACTAGTCTTATGTACACAAATATCCTAGGTAAGCAAATTCTTATTTTAGCTTCTTTGTCCTGAAATGAATATTGCAGTAAAGCAAGCAATAGCTATAAAAATAAGGCTCAGAATAAGGAGATCATCCTAAAGGATGGTCGTACTAAATGTGGTTCTATTCAAAACTGTATTTCATATTAAGTTCACACTGTGTCCTGTCCAAGCTTCACTAAGGTGGCAATGTAAGGTCCAACATACGCTGATACCTTCTCTGATAGGTGTGAACTCACTTTATCTGGGGACATGTATGTTGGCTATTAAAGCCTGGCGTCATTGTGATGGAGGGACGTATTGGCTCCGACTGCCACTGCTCCTCCAGTGATTAGGGTCAAATTGTGGTGGTGGTGGTGGTCTGCTCGGTCCCCCCCTTGCAGCATATCTGCCTCTAATATTCCCTCTTGGGAATGAGAATCTGTGGTTAGGCTGATAATGGCAATCCCTACTATAATGACCGTATTGTCCACATCGATAGCACTGTAGGTCTGATAGACGGCGTTGTGGTGTTGGCCAATCAGGGTGTGGTGTCTCCTCAGGAGATGCTGTAGGAATTAAATGGAAGTATCCTACTGCGGTCATCGCCTTCTCCAAAGGTGGAGAGGGTCCTGTACTCTGCACTAGACATCTGGAGGCAGTGTCAGCAGTCCTATAAAGGGGCGGTGATGTGAATTTCTTACTAATTTCTTCCTCTTTTTCTAAAAAGGCCTTTGTCATGACAAACCACCTATAAATTTGGACATGGTTTGCCAGTGTTCTTACATCTTGCCCATTAGATTTACAATACTTGTTTTCCAGAAATGTCATAAGCTGTACGAGCAAGGGCGTGTCAAAGGAGCCTCCTGCTGGCCATGCAAGGGAAGCATCCTTCTCTGCCCACGCTACCCACTTAGAATGGTATTTACGAATCAATTGCTCAGTAGGTTTATGCAGAGCAATAACTCTGTCCAAAGGACTTAACTCACTAGCCTCTCCTACCATCTTGGGATCTCTTAATATTGCAGACCAAACTACAGCACAAGTATTACTAATAAATTTCGTGTAGCCACTCCCTTATGAGAAAGAGTGGTTCAACCTTACCTTAATTGTAGTTTTCACCGTACCGTGAATTTACGCTTCCGGTGTGCTGTACTTCTTCAAACACGAAGGTATTCACAGCGGGGCAGGGAGAGACAGCCTGCAGACAACTATCTAACTATCTAACTATCTATCTAACTATCTAACTAAAGACCTATCTACTCCTTTTCGTTCCGTTCGACTGGTTACCGGTTCCTACTAAAATTACTTGGGCTCCAGTGCGTTACCGCCGAAACAACCGGGATAGGGCCAAAAGGCAGCGTCAAGTCTGCCAATTGTTTTCGAACTTATTAGTACACTAACGGAAAAACCTATGACTCACTCGTATAAGACAAGTTTTTTACTTACCTTTCCAGACTGTGTAGACAGCTCCAAGTACGTATTCCTTGGAATGCTTGATCTGGAGGCTTCTTATTTCTAGCGGTACGTATTCCCGCTTCGGGACCCACCTGACACTCCGTCCCTGTACGTGTTCCCTCGGGGGTTCCAGGTAAAAAGTCCCAGGTGGTGTGTCGCAGTATTCAGCTTGGGGTAACTGATTGGTACTGTACAAGATCTGCCAGATAGCAGTGCGCGCCAAGGTCTAAGAGATATAAGGTCTGGGAGATAATAAAAGTTATTGGACAGTTTTTTTTTCTTTTCTTTGAGAGTAAGACTTACTTCCTCAAACGTGGTTTCTGAAGTGCTTCAGGGCTCAAAAATCTCAAAGTAGATTTAGGATGCTTCAGGGCAGTTTTCCACTCCCGATCAATGGCACCCTCACTTCCTTCGATGCTGGCAATGAGGTATCCCTGAAGGTGTGCTAGCCCGCGATACCCGCATCAGGCATTAGGCTTTCCTTTCCGTTTTCCGGCTCGAAGGACCATATGTTTTCTGCGGGTAGTCGGAAAGCACCTTCAGACAGCTTTATGATCTAAAAGGCAAATTTATTGATAGCAATACAAAGACAATATAGACAATTTAGAAAGAGGAACAAGGAAAGAGGAAGTCGTTGTTTCTCTGGAGACGCAGGTCAGTGGCAACTGGGCATCAGGCTTGCTTCTCAGCTCTGGACTGCTCGGGTTGAGACTTTTAAACTTTTTTCATTGTCCAATAGAAATACATTGATGCACATCCTGGGTGTATTAATTTCTTCTAATATCCAATTATGAACGTAGCTTTATTGTCCAATCAGGCACCGTCTCTGGGGTGTTGCCTTCTTCCGGCAATGAGCTTTGCCAAAGCACATGGTGGTGGAATATGTTGCCAGCAGAATCAGGAAATACACATTCAGGCTTAAGGCCTATGTACACTATTTTCTAAGTCAACTTAATTAATAGCAGGTAATGGACTTCTCCAAGAACTTATCCAATCCTTTTTTAAACACAGCTACACTAACTGCACTAACCACATCCTCTGGCAACAAATTTCAGAGTTTAATTGTGCATTGAGTGAAAAAGAACTTGCTCCAATTAGTTTTAAATGTGCTACATGCTAACTTCATAGAGTGCCCCCTAGTCTTTCTATTAACTGAAAGAGTAAATAACCAATTCACATCTACCTGTTCTAGACCTCTCATGGTTTTAGACACCTCTATCATATCCCCCCCTCAGGTGTCTCTTCTCCAAGCTAAAAAGTCCTAACCTCTTTAGTCTTTCCTCATAGGGGAGCTGTTCCATTCCTCTTATCATTTTGGTCGCCCTTCTCTGTACCTTCTCCATTGCAACTATATCTTTTTTGAGATGTGGTGACCAGAATTGTACACAGTATTCAAGGTGCGGTCTCACCATGGAGCAGAGGCATTATGATATTTTCAGTTTTATTCACCATTCCCTTTCTAATAATTCCTAACATTCTGTTTGCTTTTTTGACTGCCTCAGCACACTGAACCGACGATTTCAATCTGTTATCTACTATGATGCCTAGATCTCTTTCTTGGGTGGTAGCTCCTAATATGGAACCTAACATTGTGTAACTATAGCATGGGTTATTTTTCCCTATATGCATCACCTTGCACTGATCCACATTAAATTTCATCTGCCATTTCGATTCCCAATTTTCCAGTCTCACAAGGTCCTCCTGCAATTTATCACAATCTGCTTGTGATCTAACTACTCTGAACAATTTTGTATCATCTGCAAATTTGATTACCTCACTCGTCGCATTTCTTTCCAGGTCATTTATAAATATATTGAAAAGTAAGGGTCCCAATACAGATCCCTGAGGCATTCCACTGCCCACTCCCTTCCATTGAGAAAATTGTCCATTTAATCCTACTCTCTGTTTCCTGTCTTTTAGCCAGTTTGTAATCCAGGAAAGGACATCGCCACCTATCCCATGACATTTTACTTTTTCTAGAAGCCTAACCTGAGGAACTTTGTCAAACACCTTCTGAAAATCCAAGTACCCTACATCTACCGGTTCACCTATATCCACATGTTTATTAACTCCTTCAAAAAAGTGAAGCAGATTTGTGAAGCAAGACTTGCCTTGGGTAAAACCATGCTGACTTTGTTCCACTAAACCATGTCTTTCTATATGTTCTGTGATGTTGATGTTTAGAACACTTTCCACTATTTTTCCTGGCCCTGAATTCAGGCTAACCGGTCTGTAGTTTCCCAGATCGCCCCTGGAGCCCTTTTTAAATATTGGGGTTACATTAGCTATCCTCCAGTCTTCAGGTACAATGGATGATTTTAATGATAGGTTACAATTTTTTACTAATAGGACTGAAATTTCATTTTTTAGTTTCTTCAGAACTGTGGGGTGTATACCATCCGGTCCAGGTAATTTACTACAATCTGGCCTACCACATCTTCTAGGTTCACCGTGATTTGGTTCAGTCCATCTGAATCATTACCCATGAAAACCTTCTCTGGCACGGGTACCTCCCCAACATCCACTTCCATAAACACCGATGCAAAGAAATCATTTAATATTTCCACGATGGCCTTATCTTCTCTAAGTGCCCCTTTAACCCCTCGATCATCTAACGGTTCAACTGACTCCGTCACAGGCTTTCTGCTTCAGATATATTTTAAAAAGTTTTTACTGTGAGTTTTTGCCTCTATGACCAACTTCTTTTTAAATTATCTCTTATCCTGTCTTATCAATGTCTTACATTTAACTTGCAATACTTGTGCATTATCGTATTTTCTTCTGTTTGATCCTTCTTCCAATTTTTGAATGAAAATCTTTTGGCTAAAATAGCTTCTTTCACCTTCCCTTTTAACCATGCTAGTAATCATTTTGCCTTCTTTCCATCTTTCTTAATGTGTGGAATGCATCTGGACTGTGCTTCTAGGATGGTATTTTTTAACAATGACCACACCTCTTGCACACTTTTTACTTTTGTAGCTACTCCTTTAAATTTTTTTCTAACTATTTTTCTCATTTTATCAAAGTTTCCCTTTTGAAAGTTTAGCACGAGGGCCGTGGATTTGCTTACTGTCCCTCTTCCAGTCATTAATTCAAATTTGATCATATTATGATCACTATTGCCAAGCGGCCCCACCACCGATACCTCTCTCACCAAATCCTGTGGTCTACTGAGAATTAGATCTAAAATTGCTCCCTCTCTTGTCAGTTCCTGAACCAATTGCTCCATAAAAATGTCATTAATTCCATCCAGGAACTTTATATCTCTAGCAAGTACCGATGATACATTTACCCAGTCAATATTGGGGTAATTGAAATCTCCCATTATTACCGCACTACCAATTTGGTTAGCTTCCCTAATTTCTCTTAGCATTTCACTGTCCGTCTCACCATCTTGACCAGGAGGACGGTAGTATACTCCTATCACTATAGTCTTCCCCGACACACAAAGGATTTCTACCCATAAAGATTCAATTGTGCATTTAGTCTCATGCAGGATGTTTATTCAGTTGGACTCTATGCCATCCCGGACATAAAGCGCTACACCGCCTCCCGGTTGCTCCTCTCTGTCATTGCGATATAATTTGTACCCCGGTATAGCACTGTCCCATTGGTTGTCCTTCTTCCACCATGTCTCTGAGATGCCAATTAAGTCTATGTCATCATTCACTGCTATACATTCTAATTCTCCCATCTTACTTCTTAGACTTCTGGCATTAGCATACAAACATTCCAAAGTGTGTTTTTTGTTTGTATTTTCATTCTGCTTTTTAATTGATAGGGATAAGTTAGAATTTTTTAAATTAGGTGAGTTTCTAGTTACAGGCACTTGGACTACTTTTCTTATTATTGGAACCTTACTGTCGGGATGCCCTAATTCTAATGCACCATTAGTATCCTTTGAAGATACCTCTCTCTGAACCATGCGCTGCTGAGCGACTGTCGGCTTTCCCCTTTGTTCTAGTTTAAAAGCTGCTCTATCTCCTTTTTAAAGATTAGCGCCAGCAGTCTGGTTCCATCCTGGTGAAGGTGGAGCCCATCCCTTTGGAAGAGACTCCCCCTTCCCCAAAAGGTTCCCCAGTTCCTTATAAAACTGAATCCCTCTTCCTTGCACCATCGTCTCATCCACACATTGAGACTCTGGAGCTCTGCCTGCCTCTGGTGACCTGCACATGGAACAGGGAGCATTTCCGAGAATGCTACCCTGGAGGTTCTGGATTTAAGCTTTCTAACTGCTTGTTGACATTTTAGGCCTGTGTAACCCCCTCCTTAATGTACAAGTCCAGTATGGGCAGGCACATAAACTTATTTGTACTCTTTGGGGCAGGAACCCAGGGTAGCTGTATTACTTTCCTTCATTCCCAGGATGTAGGTTCAATAGACTTGGGGATGAAAGGAGTCATCTTCGTTCCCAGTGCAGGATAGCTAATTCTTTGTAGGAATCCCTGGAAGAGGGGTATTTTTCTATTTGCTGTGTGCTGAGTGCCAAATAACGACATTGGAGTCACTGTGTTAGTGTCCAAAAAAATAATTCTTTACTGAAGTCAATAAACGGGAAATGGTACAACTCTTTGATCCACAGCAGAACAATGAAATACAGTGGACCCTTGACTTACAAACTCAATTGGTTCCAGAGGGCTGATTGTAACTCAAGTAAGTTGTACGTCAAGACTATTTTTTCCATAGGAAATAAGTAAAAACCCATAGGGGTAGATTTTATAAATCTATGCACCATGCGCGAACAAAAGTATGTGGGATTTTATAAGATATGCACATAGCCGGTTGGCCCCTGTGACATAGTGAGGGCAAAGGTAGCGCCGGCGCCATTTTGAATACTGGCAATATGGCCCGAGTGCAGGAGGTCGTTCCCGGACCCCCGCTGGACTTTTGGCAAGTCTTGTGGGGGTCAGGAGGCCCCCACAAGCTGGCCAAAAGTTCCTGGGGGTCCAGCGGGGGTCCAGGAGCCATTTCCTGCACTCAGGCCGTATTGCCAATATTCAAAATGGCGCCGGCGCTACCTTTGCACTGTCACATGGTAAGGGCAAAGGGCCATCGGCACCATTTTTAATAACGCAGCCGATGGCCTGAGAGTGGGAGATCGCTCCCCGCACTCCCGCTGGACCACCAGGTAATTTTAAAACCTTTTTTGGGGGTTCGGGAGGGTGGGGGAGGGTTTTTTGATTATCGGATCGGGCGCAGTCGATAATCAGAGCTCAAATCGGGCTGGGCGATAAAAATTTTAAGATTTGGATTGGAACCGGAACCGATCAGATTCCGGTTCCGATTCACATCTCTATGAGCAATAGCTTATGCGAGAGGTTGTATGTGTGCAATACATGTGGAAGAGGTGTGTTTGTGAGCAATAGCATGTGTGAGAGATTGGGTATGTGTGCATGTGAGTGATGTTGCATAGGTCCAAGGAGGTAGATGTTGCTGCCTGCACATCCTAGGGAGAGAGAGAGAGCATGGAAGAACACATAGGGGAGAGAGAGCATGAGAGAGAGTCTGTATGTGTGTGTATGTGTGTGTGTGAGAGAGGGATTTGGAGCCTGCTTGTATTGTGCCTGTGAGACAGAGAGAGAGAAAGAAAGCAAGAGAGATTGGGAGTGTACTTGTGTGTGTGCTTGGAGGAGAGAGAGATTGGGAGTCTGCTTGGGTATCCCTGTGAGAGAGAGAGAGAGAGAGAGATTGGGACTCTGTTGTGTGTGTATGTGCCTGTGAGAGAGTGAGAGAGGTAGGGAGCCTGTTTGTATGAGAGACAAATTGGCAGCCTGCTTGTGTGTGCCTATGAAAGAAAGATTGGGAGCCTGATTGTGAGTATGTGCCTGCCAGAGAGAGAGAGAAAGAGAGAGAGATTGAGAGCCTGCTTGTGTGTGTGTGCTTGTGAGAGAAATATTGGGAGCCTACTTGTGTGTGTGCCTATGAGAGAAAGAGACATTAGGAGCCTGCTTTTGGGTGTGCTTGTGTGAGGCCTGTGTTTGTGTGCCTGTGTGAGCTTGTATGGCTGTGAAAGACTATGTGTTACATACAGGCTCTCACAGGCACACACACACACATAATGGGGTTGATTTTAAAATGTGCGCACCAATTTTATAACATGCGACCTGGATTTTATAATCCATGTGTGTATGTGCGGGTGGCGCAAGCAAGGGGGGGGGGGGAATTTACACAAATTCGGCCTTCCCCGGTTTCCTACCCCCTAACTAAAGTCCCTCCCTCTTCCTCTCTCCTCCCCACCTCCTAATCCCTACCTATCTTTTTTTTTTGTTTGTTTTAGAACTTTCTTCAGGTCCCCAGGCTGAAGTAAGTTGTGTGTACCTTAGCTGGCCGGCGCACGAGTCTTCAGGACAGTGTTCAATTTCTGTCCCGGCCCGCGCCTTTGAAGAGGCCCGGCAGTTATGCGCCTACCGGGGTTTACGTGCGTGGCCGGGACTCTGAGAATTCACCCGGCACGCACAAGGCCCAGCCATGCGCGTAAACCCCGGCATTTACGCACGTAGGCCTTTGAAAATCTATTTGTATGTGTCTATGAGGGAGAGAAAGCCTGTGCATGTGAGAGAGAGGGAGTATGTATGAGAGCATAGGCATGCATTTATTTATTTATTTAAAACTTTTTATATACCGCACAAATGGATATGATATATCCATCTAGGCGGTTTACAAATGTTCAAAACACATACATAATTCTAAAACAACGCAAACACTTTATACAAACAATTTTACAAATAGTATGCATATACAAGTGATTTAGATGTTATTGTAAATGAAAAGCTTGAATGAATAAATGAGTTTTTAGTAATTTTTTGAATTCTTTACGATTAGAAGTCAAACGGATACAGTCTGGTAAAGAATTCCACAATATTGGACCAGCAACTGAGAAAACTCGTTTACGTGTTAATGATAGACTAACAGATTTCACAGAAGAAACTTCCAACATGCATTTGTCAATGGAACGTAATTGTCGAGAAGGTTTGTAAATTCTTAACAAGGAACATAGCCAGATCGAATCAGTGTTGTATAATAAATTGTGTATAGTAGATAGAATTTTATGTATAGGAGAGGGAATGTGTGAGAGAATGAATGTGTTATTGAGGGAGTGTGTGAGAGAATGAATGTGTTATTGTGTGTGTGTGTGTGTGTGTGTATGTGTGTGTGTATGTGTGAGAGAACAGAAGATAAAGTTGGTGCGTTCCTCCCTCCCCCAATCCACGATAATCTCAGGGTGACTGGAAATCAAAGGATGCCAGGTATGGAGAGCAGGAGTTTTAAAAATCCTTATTATTTTAATTATTGGGTGGTGTTTGATATTTCTGCTGTTTTGAAATATTATGATGGTGTTTTGTGAAATTTATAACAAGCTTTTTTTAAAATTATTGGAAGTTTGTTGGCTGTTTTAACATTTATTTTTTTATTAGTATTATTTTAATATTATGAATGTTTTATGTCTTGATTTTATTCCTTGATGTTTTGTGAGGAATGATGATGTTTCTGATTTTCCATTGTTGCTCTACATAATACAGCTGGGCTTGTGGTTTCCAGTTCAGTTTTTATAGGCACATTTCTATTTCTATTTTATGGCCTTTCTATTTTGTTTTGGTGCGGGTCCTTCTTATGTAACGTTAATTCTTGCTGTGGAAATGATGGTACTTTACATCATTGGCTTTTACTGCATTATGGTCATCCTTTCTTCATTTCTATTTTAACAAAGGTTTGCTCTTTATTAATTTCACCTGCATGCAGAAAGCAGTTTTGAATGTTTTTGCTGGAAATATTTTTTCATACATATTTTATTTTCTCTGCTGTTAGTAGATATTAGGCAATTATTTTAAGCAAGGAATGGATTTAGCTGATGTTCCCTTTAAGGAATGGGTTGCTGTGAGCATAAAAGTAATCGGCTTTTTGCTTCAAAGAAAGTAGTGTTCATAGGGTCATCTAACCAAACCTATCTGCTCATGTGCAAACATTTTTGTACACGGCAAACCAATCCTTAAAGGGAACACTTGGCATTGGGAAGAAGAAGACTGGGATTGGATTTTGAGAGGGGTTGGGTTTAGAGAGAAAAAGAGTTCTGTTTGGATTAGTGCTGTTCAATTACGTGAAAAGTACATTTCCTGGCATTTTCACAGTCACATGACCAGTGACCAGTGGGTATGAATATATGTGACATTTTAAAATTTGGTTCAGTGCGCCACGAGGATCAAGTAAACTTGAAAGTGTGCCCCAAAGTAAAAAAGGTTGAGAAAGCTCTGTCTTAGTGGAAGAAACCCTGTGCCAGGGGCTGCAGAAAGGTTTTTCCTACTCCTGCAGTTGCTGAAAGTGACTCCTGGTGAAGGGGGGAGGGGTTACAAAGACATTTTATAACAAATATCCCTAAAGAAAATACCTTTGATAGTCTCAGATTGGCAGACTGAAATTGATATGGAAAGATTAAACAGAAGAGGGGTTAAGGAACAACTCTGCCTTGCTTCTCTACCAAGCATGAAAGGTCTGAAAATTAAATTATTAACTTGTATTAATACACAAAAGTTATACACTTGCTGAGGGCATGGAATATAAAAATTTAAATACAAGTGTATAAATCCAAACCATTCCTTAAAAAATAGTTCCATTTTATGCAGTCAAAATTGTTTTCTGCATCCAAAGAAATAGTGAATAAGAGAACAACCATAGCGCACAATGTTATCTCACATATTATTCAATTTATATCTGGGTCCTTTAGCAATTTTAATCCAAGGATTAGGCTACTGTTATTTTTTTTGTAGATGATATTCAGGTTGTAGCCTACATTGATTTCAACTGTTAAGAGGAATTGGGGAAATTTAATTGGTGTCTTGATCAAATTGCTTGTTGGCGTCTTGATCAAATTGCTTGTTGGCTTTCCACTCATAAATTGAAGGTCAATCCATCTAAATCTGAAGCATTATGGGTAAGTAGGAAGAATAAAACTCTTACAGTTAATTTTCTAATTGCAAAAACAAATATTCCTTTTAAGGATGTAGTTACAGCCTTGGAGATTACATTAGAAGCCAAATAGGGATATGCATTTGTTTTAAACATATGGCACATCGAAACTAAAAATGACCTTGCATGAAAATAACCTATAAATTTTCTAGTTTTGTTAAAAAAAAAAAAAAAAAAAAAAAAAGTCCTCCCTGGCTCCGCCATTGATAACCAAAATCTCCCCAAGACCCTCCAATCTCTCAAGATATCTGTGGGACTCGGGCTTACCCAACCGAGTTGAGCTGAGCCCAGCCGGTGCCTTCCTGAGCTCTTCTGACCCTGCACCTATCCCTGAAAGCTTTGCCAAGGCCAGGGACTCCCCGGCCCCCACCTACCCCTTCCAATAAGGAAAGGGGCAAGAGTGATGCCCACTTGCTCCAGCCTTGATGCTGTCCTTTTAAAAATGGTGCCAGCATACAAAATATACATCTGTATGGCATGATGATGCCAGCCAGCCCTGAGACTGGTGCCAAAATAAGCAAATGACCTGCTTTATTATTATTGTTGTAATTTTGTGCATGATGTTGTAAACCACCATTTGGCAGGCTTGCTCCTGGTCTGGTGGTATAAAGTACTAAATGAAATGAAATTCTCTAAATATTGACTTATTGGCTTTTGCACTATGCAGAGACTTATTTCTGTATGTAAGGAATCCCTGGTTTTACCTACTAAAAGTAGTGTACTAACTAGCATGGGGAGGTTCAGAGAAATTCTAGTAAAGAGAGGTTTGAGTTTTATTCCCCCCATGTGGGATCTGTAGATGGTATTCTCTAGCTGTTTATCAGCACCAAACACCATCTTTGAATCATGGAATTTGAGTTAGATTTCCTGAAGGCAGGGGCTCCTTGTCTTCAGTCTGTCTAATTTGGTTGGGAAGGGTTTTGATGTTTGCCCTTCAAAGTCAGCCTGATAGCCTGACTTATTCTTGCCTGTGTTTAATCTTATTGATCCATTTTAGAGACTTTCCCTGTGAGAGCCCTGATACCCCTTCACAGAGATTTGGGGCATCACTGTATAAGGTTATATCAAGGGATAAGGAAGATGCTGGCAGTGTTCTGTCACTCCTCCAGGGGATAGACCTGTCTATGACCCAATGTAAAGGAGTTTCAACTATGAGTTGTCATTATTAAGTAACTATCTCCTCATTTTGAGAGGCAAGGAAGTTTTTCAACTCTTCTTGTCTCTGGTTTTTGTTGCACTTGGCGGTCCACGGGCTTGTGCTAGGGACTGCCACTCTTACCTCCAGCCCCAAGCCACACTTGGGATTCTCCAATGCTGGGGCAGACTCCCCCGGGCAGAAGTGTGACAAATTGCCACACCTGAACAGGCCTGATGCACAGTTCGGAGGGTCACCACCGCCAGCTGCTGTGGGCTTGCCCTAGGTGTGCACTCATTGGACTTGCCATTTCTTAAAGGGCCCGCAGCGGGAATTCCTCCTGATGACACTTGGACTCCTCTATATATAAGGCTCCCTCCAGTGCTTCACAGATGCCTTGGCAATAGATCAACTCCCATTTGGAGTAGTGCTTTGCCTGCATCCTGATTTCTGGTTCCTGCCTCCACTGTGGTGTTCCTGAGTTCGTGTCTTTTGTTCTTGGTTCCCTGACAGTCTGGTTTGTCTCCAAAGCTCCTCGTCTGTGGTCAATCTTCCCCTCATCTGCCTTCAGCAACTCTTGTGTTCCTGTGGTCCCTCGTCGTCTTCCTCTTCATCATCTTCCTTGGAATGATCTTCTGGCTTTGACCTTGGACGTGACCCTAACACTGCTTGACCTCCACCTGTCACTGACCACTGCCTGTACCTTGTCTTCAATTGAACTCTGTCTGCCTCCAACCCCATTCTCGTCCAGACTCTGCTGCCTGTTGCCTGTCTTGATTGTAGTCTGTCCCAATTACGCTTCCCCACTGTGCTGGCCTGCCTCATCTATCAAGCTTCAGATCTTCATCTCCACAGAGGTCCGCGCCTAAGTCCATCTGGCCTCGGCACCCGAAGGCTCAACCTAAGGGGAACGAGGGCTGGTATTGGTGAAGCTCCAGTTGGGCCTCTGCTTCTGCCAGTTTTGCCTGCTGATGGTGGGGACCTGCAGGGCTCCTCCTTGCAGGTTGCTCCAACTTCACCTTGGCCTAAGGGTCCACTTTCACAACAGATTGCCAAGGCCATGGACCCAGCGGAGGCCACTACCCTTTAGGCCATTCTGGGCTTGGCCCACAAAATCTAGGAACAACAGCGCTTCCTCAAGGTTCTAACATCTTCCATGGAATATCTCAACGCTCAGCTGGAGTCTACAGTGATTCCTGCCACATCACTGCTACTGGTGGTACTTCCAACCATTCCAGTGGCTCCAAGTTGCCCCTCTATTTCTCTGCTGGCACCTCCCTGTCATGCTGGGGATCTGAAGCAATGTCAGGGATTTATTAATCAGTGCTACATGCACTTCTCGCTTCAGCTGGCTCTATTCCCAGAAGACGCTATCAAGACTACCTTTATTCTCTCCCATCTCAATGGCAAGGCCCTAGCTTGGGCATCACCACTCTGGGAATGTTCTGACCTGATTCTCCACTATATCCATCAATTCGTTTCCACCTTCAAAAAGGTTTTTGATGACCCTGGCCAGAAGGCTGCATCCAGTGCAAATCTCCTTCACCTACGTCAGGGGAACTAATCCCTAACGATTTATGCAATAGAGTTCCGGACCTTACTAGCAGAACTCAGTTGAAGGGAGGACTGCTTGCGCTCCATCTTCCTCAAGGGGCTCTTGTCTCAAATCAAGGATGAGCTGGCAGCTCGGGACCTCCCAGAATCCTTGGAGAGTCTCATTGATCTAGCAATCAGGATATCTGCCACAATTCATGCTTAGAAAAAGTGGAGGTTTTGCCATACTTCCCACTGCAGTCATGGTGGCCGGCATTCCTCCACCATTAGCTGATTTCTTGGACATCTTCTCTAAGAATAAGGCAGAGTCTCTACCCCCTCATAGGGAATTTGACTGTGCAATTGAGTTGTTACCCAACGCCACTTCACCTTGTGGCAGGGTATATCCATTATGCTTCTAGAGATGAAAGTGATGTTGGAGTACATCTGTGAAAATCTTGTCAGGGGGGTTCATCCGCCGATCCACGTCTTCAGCCAGTGCAGGATTCTTCTTCATCTCCAAAAAAGATGGGGACAATCTGCTCCTACATCGTTTATCGGGGCCTCAATGCAGTTACCAAAAACGACCGATACCCCTGTCCTTAATCTCAGAATTGTTCAATCGCCTGCAAGAGGTGAAAATGTTTACCAAATTAGACCTCCAAGGAGCTTACAATCTGGTCCGCATCCATGCCATTGACAAATGGAAGACAGCCTTCAACACGAGGGATGGGCATTATGAGTACCCCATGATGCCATTCAGATTGTGTAATGCCCTGGCAGTGCTCCAATAGATGATGAACAAGATCTTCAGAGACATCCTTTACACCTGTGTTGTCATGTACCTCGACGATATCCTCATTTTTTCTAAGGATCTCATTTCTCAATTTCATGATTCTGCTGAGTACTTCAGTGTTCCAAGACAACCAGTTATATGCCAAACTGGAGAAGTGTCTGTTTGAGAAAGAGATCCTTCCCTTCCTATGGTACATCATCTCCAGTAAAGGCTTCACCATTGACCCAGACAAACTCAAAAGTATCCGTGATTGGCCCCATTGAAGTGGGTTGCAAGCCCTATAAAGGTTCCTGAGCTTAGCCAATTATTTCATCACTAACTACTCCAAGATCGCTACTCGTTTCACTGCCCTCACGTGAAAAGGGGCTAACGCCAAAAACTGGCCACCTGAGGCTGTGATGGCTTTCTGAGACCTAAAAGATTCCTTCCTGTGAGAGCCATATCTCCATCATCCAGACCTTTCTCCCCATTCATTGTTGAAGTGGATGCCTCTTCGGTGGGGGAAGGGGCTGTCTCCTCTTCATCATCTTCCTTGGATTGATCTTCTGGCTTTGACTTTGGACTGGACCCTGATGCTGCTTGACGTCCGCCTGCCACCGACCACAGCCTGTTCTTCGTCTTCGATTGAACTTTGCCTGTTTCCAACCCCAGTCTTGTCCAGACTCTGCTGCCTGTCACCTATCCTGATTGTTGTCTGTCTCAACTGCGCTTCCCCACTGTACTGGCCTGTTTTGCCTACCAAGCTTTGGATTTTCATCTCCACAGAGGCCTGCGTCTAAGTCCAGCCAGCCCCGGCACTCAAGGGCTCAACCTAAGGGGAACGAGGGCTGGTGGTGGTGAAGCTCCAGTTGGGCCTCTGCACCTGCCAGCTCCACCTGCCGACGGTGGGGACCTGCAGGGCTCCTCCCTGCAGGTTGCATCAACTCTGCCTCAGCCTAAAAGTCTACTTCCGCAACACTTTTGTTTTTCTTCCTCTTTGAGCCAAATCTATTTTTGCTTTACCTGGAGCTGAATGCCCTTTGTACCGGGGAATTAGTTTCCAATATATTGGGAATTGGTGTCTTTCACCTAGGAAGAGCCTATGGAGGGAATGTTTCCTCAGAGACGTGGAATGCTAACCTTTACCAGGGGAAAGGAACACTGAAGAATTGTATTTTTGCTGCTGTCTCCAGGATGCTACACTTGAGAGGAGAGTGCCTACTGGTACTGTCATAAGGAGATCTTTACAATTCTGAGAGTCAATGGTCCTTCCTATTTATCAGCTCTTTTAAAACAGTGAACTCCAGTTCAGAATTTATGCTCTCAATGCAAGCAACAGGTACCTACAGTTAAGCAGGTGAGGTTAATGGAAACCCGGAAACGTGCATTTTTTGTGACCGGTCCAGGTTTGTGGAACTCACTTCCTGATGAATTAAGGAATTGCAATGATGTTCCGTAAACAACTGAAAACATTTTTATTTGTGCAAAATTAATTTAATTTTAAGGATGTATTGATTTATATTTTATTGTTTTAATTCTGTTTTGTAACATAATTTATTTTGAGAATTTTGCCATAATCTGCCTAGCATTAATTTTCATTATAGGAAGAATATAACTTGCTCAAATAAATGAATGAATGAATGAATGAATGAACGAATAAATAGATAAAAATCTAGGCTATTTAAAAAGACTTCAGGAAAGATATGACAGTTGGGACTTACATGCTGATAAATAACGGACTGTATTCTAACCATTCTACAGTGGGGAGAAGATTGGTGGTATCTGAGGGAGGTAGAAGGAGGATTAAGCTTTTTTCAAATCTGAGTAACTGGAAGAAAAAGATCAAGTGTTAGGGGATTGGCTTCCATTAAATTCAAAGACTTTACCAGAACAGTGAGGTCACAAATGCATTAACCTTTATTTTTCTTATATTTGTTGATTTTATTTGAAACCAGTTTGAATGCTGTAAATATTAACCATCAGGAAAAGAAGTTGGAAACCACATTGCTTCTCAGTGTGATTTTTGAATGCAAAAGACTGTGATTATTACACTGGGCAACAATGAAAGTGTTACTGACCTAAAAAGGTCCTACTCTGTAGTATCTTGATGTGCTGAACACGAATATGACCATGAAAAGTTTTTATTGGCTCTCGTTTTGAAGATATTTAATATAGTTCACTTTCTATGTTTAGTCATGTAAATTTATCCAGGACTGTAAATAAGCCTAGAATGATGTAATATTGTATCATATTGCATAATACCATCATGCACACATCATCCAGAGTTTATTACATCATTTTCTGATGCAATGCAGTTCTACTGCCATGCTGCTGCTGAGAAAGCTGACGTCAGCAGTGTACTATATGAAGCCCAGTCAGAAAGGGTGAGCATTTGAAATATTCATGCTGGCTGACTACTGCTGGACACTTCGCAGAGATGCTCCCGAACAGGTGTACAAGAGACTAGCAAAGAAATCTAAGACGTAGTCTATGACTTCATTTTTCAAACGGTATTAACCGTAGGTCTCCTACTATTGGCATACAATTCAAGATGTAATTATATTATTGCATATTATAAAAAAACTAGAGCCAATTTTGCATTTTCACAGTCACATTCGTGTTTAGCACATGGAAATGTATAAGAATTGACTAATTTCATTTCCGTAACATGACTTTTGTGAAAATTTGTTGCCCAGTGTTATCAGTGCTGTTTACAGGGAAGGAGAAAGGGATTGTATAGAGTTTAATGCAAAAGGACGTTGCAGTTAAGCGTCCCCCTACCTGGAGCCCTGGAACTCAGCTTGTAAAACTATCCATGGAGACCTGAGAGCAGATAGGGTCCATCTATTTTTCTATGTGTCCTGGGCTCACTCTATGGGAGCCATCCCGCCCAGGGGTTACATGCATTTTAATTTCTGTAATTGCCACAGCAATAAATTTGATATATTCCTTTTAGTGATTGCCAGTGGCTCCCTGTGCTATCTTGGGTCACAAAGCACAGGTCAGATGTATATTCTGATGCCCATCTTGCTAATTGAAATAATCCTTGTAGTTTTAGATGGCTTATCTTTTGAGCCCAGGCCATAATCTGCTCCCAAGCAAAATTGTTTGATATATACAGCATGTCCAGTTTACATGAGGGCTATTTTAATTGCTCATATACAATGCAGGATGAGAAAATGATGGTAGTGAGAGTCTGGCCACAGTGGTATTCCCCACTTTAATTATTAGCAACTCTCTTCAAGACTCATCAATCTCTACCACATTTCCCAATCCATTCTGTATGTATATAACCATTCCATCTTTCCAGTGATTAATTGTGGCAATTCTGCAATAACCCTGTACATTATGTCTTGAAGCAATATTGTTTTCCTTTGCATGTGTCTCTTGAAGGGCTATAATGTCCATTTTATGGTCACATAAACTTTTAGAAAGGAAATATGTCTTTTCCCTGGACATCCTTTCTACTGTATATTCAATTGATACATACAGAGATTTAGACTTATTGAGGTCCTTATTCAGCCACTGTCTGGTTCCTAAATCAGCCAGATAAACTCATCCAGCTAACTTGGCTGAGATATTCAGTGGTGCAGCCACACTGCTGAATAAACTTGGTTATCTTAAAGTTAGCTGGATAGTTTATATGGCTGACTTAGGATAATGGAATAGCATTCTTAAACTTATTCATCTAACTAAACAGAATAAGGCTGAATATTGACATTTATCTGGCTAAGGGCCTGATTCATCTAAGTATTTTCCCATAGACACAGAATGGGAGAAAAGCCTTAGTGAATCAGGCAGTAAGTTAGATGGATAAGTAACTCCATCCCAGAAATCCCCCATTATGCTCATCACTTATCCAGCCTACTGTTTAGCTGGATAAACAGCTGGTTAAATGGGGCCACCCAGCATACCAGATATTCATACAGTGCCACTTAGGCCTAGATTCACTAATATCACCGGGCTCTTTGAATCACACGGTACAGGGGGGGGGGGAAGCAGGGGTGGGCCTGCGAAAGCCGGCAGTGATTGTACCTCTGCGGTGCGATCGCCGCCGGCTTTCGCACCCAATAGTGCCATCATAAAAGGTGGTGCTATTGGACGCGAAATAGGCAGTGAAAAGGCTCCTTACCTTTTCACTGTCCGTGATGTCTTCACGGCGTCCGCCCCGACTCCTCCTGTTCCAGTCTTGATGCCACCCCGACTCCATCCCCATTTAGTGATCGCACGCGAAAAGTCCCTTTTCGCGTGCGATCGCTTTGGAAAATGACCCCCTAGCCGGCTATGGCCTGGATTCACCATTCTTTTGCAGAATGGTGAATCCTGCGAAAACGGGGGGCGGGAGTTGAAGAGGGGGTGGGCCTGCGAAAGCCGGCAGCCTTCGCACCACCGCGGTGTCTTCGCTGCTGGCTTTCGCACTGAATAGCACCACCGTGAAAGGTGGTGCTATTTGGCGCGCTACTGGTGGCGATAAGGTTACTAACCTTATCGCCACCAGCGAAGACATCGCCGAATCCGCCCCCTTGCCGCCCCGACTCCACCCCGACTCCGCTCCCAGCATGCTATTGCACGCGAAAAGGGCCCCCTATGTCAGAACTTATCCAGTTAAGTGGTGCTAAATATTGACCTCAAAGCTTTCTGACTCTGAGAAGCATAATTAACTTAGTTGATAATTTTTTGTTGCACTTGATGGCTTGTGGGCTGCTTCCGTGAGCTGCTGCTCTTACCTTTGCGGTCGGGCCGGCTGCTCATCTCCTCAGCGTGGCGGGACGCTGTCGACTCTTTCTCTGACGGGAGACCTCTGGGCGCCATGTGGCAGGATGCCGCCGGCTTCTGCCCCCACTGCCTCCCTTAGGCGCACATGCGCCCAATGTCAAGTTATTTAAAGGGACCACAGCGGGAAAGTCCCCACAGCCCTTACTGATGACATCACCATCCTTGCCCTATATATGGACAGCTCTCCTGATGCACCCTGCCTCAGCAACAGGTTAAACTGTATAGTAGTGTGTGTTGCTTCCAGCCTCTGTCTGCCCAGCTTGTTTCAGTTTTCATCTGCCCAGCTTGCCTCCGCCTATCCGTCCCTCTTCCTCTTCCTCAGATGGATACTTGGCTTTGACCCTTGCTTGAACTCTTGACTCACCTGCCTGCCTCGACCCTTGTTTGTACTCTCGACTCACCTGAATGCTGCCTTGACCATTGCCTGGACTCTCGACTTGCCTGAACACTGCTGGCCCCTGACCATAGCCTGCCCTTGAACCAAGTCCTCAGAGACCCTCATCTAAGTCTTGCCAGCCCCAGAATCCAAAGGCTTAACCTGAGGGGAGTGTGGGCTGGTAAAGGTGAAGCTCCTGACCGGTCTCTGCTTGCCTGCTGGTGGTGAGGACCTGCAGGCCTCCTCCCTGCAGGTAGAGTCAATCTCACACAGCCCAAGGGTCCACAGACACAACATTGTGCAGCTAAGAAGCCTAAAAAAAAAAAAAATGACATTCAGCTGCCATTGGTTGATATTAGCATGTAGATATTGTAGTAAGTGAGAGACATGAAGAACACTTAACAGGGGCACATGGTAAAGTTGTCATCTCGCCCTTCATAACTAAGTACTAATAAGCAACAGGAAGGGTATTTGCTAGCATTTAATTCCTGTGGGAGGATTTGAGAGCCCAAGGAACAGTCATGGACCATTCATACACCAGGACCCTATAACCAGATATGCTTGACTCTGCAGGCCATTATTACTATTATAAACCTCTCTTTGTGATATTTCAAATAAAATAAAGCTTGAAACATTATTTCTACATAGTAACATAATAAAAAATAGTATATGTCAGGTGATAATAACCATTTGACCCATCCAATCTGCCTGTTTCTAAAATAAAATACTTTTGCAGAATTGCCATGATAAACTATTTACTTCTAACGTCCTTATGAGTAGGATAATGGACACCTTAAGTAAGTGGAAAGTTAGATGTCAATCAATCAGAATGCAGGATTCTTAATGGCTTGTTGTAGACACTCCCTGGAGGTTTATAATCCAGCTGCAAGTAGGATTTACTGTATAGGGTCCCCTGCATCATTCGGTATAGTACAATGTTCTCATTATAAACACTGTCACTAGACTAGATTCATGTTGTACCATTTCCTGTTCTTGTTACAGTCTTTTGTCACAAGAATGAGGTATCAGAATTTTAATGCTGCATCCACTCTGCGAATGACAGCAGTAATCGGTGCTACCATGACCTTTTCAACATTCTGTAATTTGATTGTTTGGCCAGTCCTGTTCTTCTTTCTATTTACAGCTGCAAGAAGAAGGTTGAAGGGTCAGCCAATCAAAATATGGAATACTTGAAAGCTTGAAGGACCGCAGCACATCGCTGTCTGCCTTTCACAGATGATACCAGGCATTGAAATTCTGATCTCTTACTCTTGCGCTGACAAATATTGTAATGAGAAAAGAAAACAGCACAGCTTGAATCCATTCTCATGACAGCTATAATAACAAAAGAAAGATGCAAAATTATAACCGCCTTCTGCTTTCTTTTCAAGGATGTGAACTTGTAATTATTTTTGAAATAATGGACTCTTTATTTCTTCTTGTCTCCCCTGCTTTGGGGCTGTTGATGGCAAGTGGGCACTCTGCAAATCCTGAGGCTGCCACTCAAATTGTAATTGGCAGCTGCCATTTAAGGCATAAGAACATATGACCTTTGTGGGCTCAGTCCCAACCCTGGGGAACTCTCTACTATCCAGCGTTAGAGAAATCTCCTTACTTTCACAAACCTCTTGATGACCTGGCTCTTTGAAGCAGCATACATTCTTAATTACTCTTACTAGATCTCCTCTGGCCTCATGTATTGTATCTGAATGGTCCTCATCTTACCAACCTATCTCCCTATTGTTAATTTCTATATATTGTAATGGTAAGAACATAAGAATTTGCTGTACTGGGTCAGACCAAGAGTCCATCAAGTCCAGCATCCTATTTTCAACAGTGGCTAATCCAGGCTACAAATACTTGTCAAGTACCCAAACATTAAAAGTCTTATTATAGTTCTGGAACTGAGTGGTCTCCAAGCCTTTAAATTCTATGTATTATAAATGAAACAAATCAAAATCTATTGTAACACACTTTGTCCTCCTCTACTGTATTGCTTTGTCTTCATTCGAACCGACTGATCCTCTTGTCGGTTCTGTAGATTGCAATCTTTGTTGCCTTGTTATATATTGAAATCATGTGATCTCCCTAAGCTAACTGCTATTGTATGTGATGTAACTACTATAACTTCCAAGTCTATTGTAACACACTTTGAACTCTCTTATTGTTACATAGCGGTGTTTTCGTGTGCCCTTGGGCCTCAGCCTGACCCCAGACGAATCCAGGACCGAACCGAGGGTTGACGGCGTGGTCCAACATGGCTGATGGTCTTACTCTCTGCCAGGCCTGCAAGCTCCCAAGGGCAACAACATGATGTTGGAAATTGAATGGTCCTCCGACCATTCCGAGCCCTTTCGGACCTGCCGCTTGGATTGGCATGCAGCAGCAGACCTGGCCTGAGGATGAGGACAGATGGGTCTTGACATGAAGACATGACACCAAGGTTGATGCAATGGCATCACAGACAAGGGTTGTTGAAGACATGACACCAGGGCTTTTGAAGACAGAACACCAGGACTATTGAAGACATGACACCAGGGCTGATGCGAAGACATCACAGACCAGGGTTGATGCAACGGCATCCCGGACCAGGGTCAATGCGACGATATCAGGAACAAGATGTTGAAGCGAAGACATGACACCAAGACTGATGCAACGGCATCCAGGATGAGACGAGGAACTTGACGAAGTCCAGACGAGACGAGAAACTGGGCGTAAGGACATTGGCACTGTCTCTCAGGGCATCCTACTCAGCCCACCTTCATGGGCGGACCCCAATGGCTTGGTCGCGGACCACCCTGTCCCACTACGCGCCCTACACAGCCCGAGGAGGCTGGTCATGGACCACGCTGCGAACGGGACGAGTGCAGGGAAGAATCCAGCCGAGGCAGAACATAAGAAAATGCCATACTGGGTCAGACCAAGGGTCCATCAAGCCCAGCATCCTGTTTCCAACAGTGGCCAATCCAGGCCATAAGAACCTGGCAAGTACCCAAAAACTAAGTCTATTCCATGTTACCATTGCTAATGGCAGTGGCTATTCTCTAAATGAACTTAATAGCAGGTAATGGACTTCTCCTCCAAGAACTTATCCAATCCTTTATTAAACACAGCTATACTAACTGCACTAACCACATCCTCTGGCAACAAATTCCAGAGTTTAATTGTGCGTTGAGTAAAAAAGAACTTTCTCTGATTAGTTTTAAATGTGCCCCATGCTAACTTCATGGAGTGCCCCCTAGTCTTTCTACTATCCGAAAGAGTAAATAACTGATTCACATCTACCCGTTCTAGACCTCTCATGATTTTAAACACCTCTATCATATCCCCCCTCAGTCGTCTCTTCTCCAAGCTGAAAAGTCCTAACCTCTTTAGTCTTTCCTCATAAGGGAGTTGTTCCATTCCCCTTATCATTTTGGTAGCCCTTCTCTGTACCTTCTCCATCGCAATTATATCTTTTTTGAGATGCGGCGACCAGAATTGTACACAGTATTCAAGGTGCGGTCTCACCATGGAGCGATACAGAGGCATTATGACATTTTCCGTTTTATTCTCCATTCCTTTTCTAATAATTCCCAACATTCTGTTTGCTTTTTTGACTGCCTTCGACTGTCTTCGACGACGGAGCCATGAGTCGTCCGAGGCACCACGAAGGCTGGCAGGACATGACGGCTCAGGAGCACAGGAACAAATTCCACCTGTAGGCCACTCCACTCTCAGGAAAGATGTCATCCGAGGGAGCTAGGCCGGACAGGACCAGAAGGCTTGGGAGCGCTGAAGACACAGGAGCAAGACACCAAGGAACTTGGGACATCAAGAAGCAGAAGATCAAGACAAGACACCAGGACACCTGGACGAGGACCACAGGCATGAAGACTTGACATGACATGACATGACATGAAGATGAAACGATGAGAAGCTCTACGAAGAAGACCTGACGGAGTTCTGGCAGGCAGGAGCCTCCAGAGTGAAGTAACTCCGATGCAAGGTGAAGACGTAATGTGAAGACAGCCCTTTTATAGGGCTAGGTAGGAAATCAGTCCAAAGGTGGAGCCAGCTACACTTCCTGTGGCTGGCCCTTTAAATACTGAAGAGAGGTGCGGCCACTCGCCTAGGAGGAAGGAAGCAGGAACTGTGCAGGACCATGGACAGAGGTCCTGCACCAACGTCCTCGCGTAAGAGCAGGGCTGGCCTGAGAAGCAGGCCCGATGATGGCAGTGGCTCCAGCTGCTGCAGGAAGCCCCGGGGGTGGTTCCAGCCACTAATCCAGGCCGGGGCTTGCGGCCTCCGGCCATGAAGATGCCATAAACGTCGGGGGTGGCTCAGGCCACGAAGAGGAACATGAAGTGAGGCTTCTGAGCCGCGAAAGGACAGGCAGTACGGGCGGCCTCCGGGCCGCAGGAGGAATAGCAAGCCGCGGCTCCAGCCACATGGGAGGCCCGACTCCGGCGGCACTAGCCGCGTCGGGGCTGGACACAAAGGGCGGCCTCTGGGCCATGAGGAGAAGCACAGTCCATGTCAGGGAGAGACAGCATGGGGTGAGTGAATGCCTGCTCACAGGGGTTAGCTCCGCGGGCAGGGTTCCATAATACTTATTGGAAAAGCATGATATAAACAATGATGATGATGATGATGATCCACCATAATGAATCAGAGCCAAAGGTCCAACTAGTATAGCAACCTTTCTTTGAGAGCGTCAAGTTGCCATCATTATCATTATCATCATCATTTTTAATGTCATGCTTTTCCAGCAGAGGAGTTCAGCATGTGCAACAACAGATTAGGGCATTACAATTCAATTGGTATAGATTACATTTCATAGACTATAGTAAGCTGGAATTACTACTAAAGATATTATAGATATAGATACCAATTTAGCACAAGTACAAAGCAGGATAAGTACAGTCAAAGTAAATCATGAAGCTAAAAATAAAGCACACATCAATGATGGCAGTTCAGCAAATATAGGTTAAAATAATATATCTGGCTATAGCAGCATATTTGTCAAATACAAATTGGAATATAATGTGGTGGTGACTTGGTGGGGTGGGTGGTGCATGGGTGTGTTGTGGTACAGTCCAGAAAAATTCTTCAGGGCCAAAATGTTTGAGGTCAGACTTGGGTCAAGGATTTAAAGTTCTGGCTGCAGGTTTTCAGAATTTCATGGAAATATGGGGAGGATATATAGAGCATCTACTGAAATGTATTTGAGATAAAATTCGATTTTGAATAATTTTCTAGGAGAGATTTATGAATGACAAATGTACTCTATTTAACTATTTGATGCTCTTTTATTTCATTTTCAGCTGATGGAATATCTCTGTTATTACAATTGAACTATGTATATATGATTCTTTTTTCTATTGGGATATATACAAAAAACATTATTCTTTCCAAAGGAACAACCAAAATAAACCCATCTAGAACAGTATGGTATAAAGAACTAACTATAAAAAATATATATAAAAAATTATTCTTATCCATTCAAAACCAATTTTATTGAGAAATATAAATGTTGTATAGTACAAAAAAAAAAAAATATAATAATCTTAATTCAATATAATTAAAATGTCAAAACTATCTTACTAGAATACTCCACATATATGTGAAACTTAAAACACTCAGGACATCCAACAAGACATCAGCCACAAAGGCCACACAAAACAAAACAAAAATTACAGGGCACAAACAAACCCAAACATTTAAAAAGCCCATATGACAGGTATCAAGATCCAACGCAGATTCACCAATCCTAAGCTTATTGCAGAGTCATATAGATCATATGAACACAAATTCCCAATGTGTCAAATGACCCAGAAAAAGTTCGTGTGTGAAGCCAAAAAGGAGTACAAAGTCATGGAATGCAAACGAAGAAGCAGCCAGGAATTAGACTACTGTCCACCTAATATTGCTTTATCAAGACGTTTACAAATACCAAAGCAATATAGCTGTTCATGCTTCTCTCCTCCAAGCTTCTAATAACTTGATATTATTCTCTGTCCACAATTCTACCAGACAAAATATTCATATTACAGCTCTGTGACCAGCGTTATGGATATGGTGTCTCATGATATCAAAACATGAGCGATGCTGAAACATCACCTAGTCATAAATTGGCTCCACAAAAATCTCCTGAAGCTGCAGCGTTTCGGCACCAAGGGCATGCCTGCATCAGGGGAATCCTTTTACCTCTATGGGGGTCATTTTGAAAAGCTTATCGCGTGCGATAAGCCGCTATCGCACACGAAAAGTCCGGTTTCGCGTGCGATAGCTTGCTAGGGGCGGAGTCGGTGCGGCATTGGGGCGGACTCCGCGATGTCTTCGCTGGCAGCGATAAGGTAAGCCATGTTATCGTCACCAGTAGCGCGCCCAATAGCACCACCTTTCACTGTGGTGCTATTGAATGCGAAAGCCGGCAGCGATAACACCGCGGTGGTGCGATGGCTGCCGGCTTTTGCAGGCCTGCCCCCCTTCACCCCCCCGCCCCCTGTTTTCACTGGATTCACCATTCTGTGATAGAATGGTGAATCCAGGCCTATGAGAGATATATATGCAAATATAATGTCATAAAAAAGCCCCAGATAAATATCTATATCACATGACATTAAATAAAATAAAACTCCAAAACAGAACACAACTCACCATAGTAACTGGTAAGACCCTCTCAACGTAAAAAATGTCAGAAGGCATCCTACCGATTGACTAATGCCAGCATATTTAAATAAGCCCTGTCCAATGGGAGGGCAAATACCATAAATATCGCTGCATGAGGCGCTTATTCCTAGGGATGAAACTTAATGAAACTACGGATGTGGTAGAGAACTATGTAAGAAAAAACACATTTACCTAGTTAACAAGACCATGGAAATGTGGACTTGAAAGAAAACTGTTGTAGAAAACTAACAACAATTGCTGAAATATATGCAGGGCCATGGGGAAGAGACCAACAACTAAATAATAAGTTTAATAAAAAGAATCTCACTCCACCTCTTTATTTAAACACTTCGGGGCTACCGTGTTCCATTTAAAAATGTACGATTGTTCTTTTTGTATCAGTACCTTGCCAAGATCACCCCCTCTATTATTACAAGTATGTACCTGCTCCAGTACTACAAATCTCAAATCATTTGGCTAATGGTCAAGTGCCTCCAGCCTACCTCATCTGATACAGCTTAAATGATCCTGAATTCTTATTTTGATTGACCTTATGGTTTTCCCCAATATATATGAGCTCAAGGGGCACCATATCAAATAAACCACACCCACTGACTTACAGGACATGGATGAAAATAATTTAAAGGGGCAGTGGTTGGATAAACTGAAAGTATCGTCATTAAATGATAGAAGGCATACATCGCAATGACCGAATGCAAAGTGTCCCATTTGGTCATTGATTGCAGCTCCTATAGGTTGTACATAAACCAAATGAACCAATCTCTTAAACTGTATGCTCATTTCAGTGCAAAAGTAGGGCCCTCCCTTAAAACCAGATGTAACCATAAAATGTCCCAATGTGCTTACAGATAACGAAAAGGAAATAAGCGGGAGGGGTACTTATATCTTACAGTGAAACATATCTTTAACAGTGCAACAAAATGATACTTGAAGTTTAGCAACAAGATAAGGAAAATATGGGAATATAAAAAGAATGAACGTTGATAATACGCAAACTCTTCTGACACAACTTAAAGGATTGGTTATCCTTAAATGACACATGGTGAAAGTGAGCGGCATGCGACCAGGGACAGGGGGTAGGACAAAATGATAACAGGGGCAGGGCTAACAATAAAGATATGTTTCACTGTAAGAAATAAGTAACCCTCCCGCTTATTTCCTTTTTGTTATCTGTAAACCGATGTGATATCATTGATCTAATGTCGGTATATAAAAATGTATAAATAAATAAATAAATAAATATTTCATATTACCTGCCAAGTCTCTGGGGAAAAAGGAAGCACACAAACCAATTTTGATGGTTCTTGTTTTAGTGGTTGGCTGTAATAAGAGATCTCTGTTTCCCAACTTCCCCTTTTAAAAGATTTTTTTTAGGATTTTAGCTGGATAACCTCTTTCTCTAAAGCATAGATACATTTCTGCCACTTTGTGTTCATATTGTTCTGTAGTTGAATATAGCTTTCTCAATATGAGAAATTGTCCAGCTGGAAGATTCTGTCTCAGTTTCTCAGGGTGACAACTCATATAGTGAAGGAGGGTATTCCTGTCTGTTGGTTTTCTAAAAATTGAAAACTGAAACCCATCATCATAATAATGGATAGCAATATCCAAGAAATGAACTTTGGAACTGCTAATATGAGAAGAAAACTGTAAACTGGAGTCTTGTTGATTCAACCAGCTTAAAAAGGAATTTAATCTCTCTCTATTTGACTCTGCTATAAGTTTAGGATTGGTGAATCTGCATTGGATCTTGATACCTGTCATATGGTCTTTTTAAATGTTTGGGTTTGTTTGTGCCCTGTAATTTTTGTTTTGCTTTGTTTTGTCTTTGTGGTTGATGTACTGTTGGATGTCCTGAGTGTTTTGAGTTTCACATATATGGAGTATTCTAGTAAGATATTTTTGACATTTTATTTATATTGAATTAAGATTATTATATATATATTTTTTGGTACTATACAACATTTATATTTTGCAATAAAAATTGGTTTTGAATGGATAAGAATAATTTTATATATATATTTTTTATAGTTAGTTCTTTACACCATACTGTTCTAGGTGAGTCTACTTTGGTTGTTTCTTTTTCTATTGGGGTACAGTTAGGCTTTGTGGCATGTTTTGATGTTATTTGACTCGGTTGCTTTGCTTCTCACTATGGGATGGAGTGGGGGGAAGGGAGGGAAGGGAGATTCTCTGGAAGGGTTGCCATGTATAAGAACATTTGGTTATGTTTATCTGTGTATATTTTGTGATTTGTAATTGGCATATTTAAAATTAATAAACACATTTATGCAAAAAAAAAAAAAAGCCAGGTTTTTAAACATTTTGTGAAAGTGAAGAAGTCTGGGGCAAGTCTGATTTCAAATGGATGAGAGATCTAGAAGGTAGGGACTGATCCTGTCACATTGCAAAGTCAGGGCCATCGAAGAAGTGGCACAGCTGGAAGAAATCAGATTACGGTATGTTACTGATAGTATTTGGGCTTTGGTGGTGAGTTGAGAGTCTAGGATAAAGCCTAGGCTATGGACCAGGTGGCTGAACAATATGGGGCAGATTTTCAAAGAGGTACGCGCGTAAGATACGCGCGTACCCCCCGAAAACCTGCCCCAAGCTCCCCCTGGTTGCGCCGAACCTATGTTGAATAGGCTCGGCGGCGCACGCAAGCCCCGGGACACATGTATGTCCCGGGGCTTTCCTGGGGGGGGGGGGGGGGGGGGCGTGTCGTGGCCGGCGCATCATTGGGGGCGTTCCGGGGGTGGGGCCTCAGGTGTGGTTCTGGCCCGGGAGTGTGGCCACAGCCTCTGGACCAGCCCCCGGATCGGAACATGGCGTGCTGGTAGCCAGCGCAGCGTGTTCAAGTTACGCCTGCCTTGGGCGCGTATCTTATAAAATCCAGCGTACTTTTGTTCGCGCCTGGTGCGCGAACAAAAGTACGTGATCGCGCAAATTTATAAAATCTACCCCTATAAGATACGCGCGTATCTTATAAAATCCGTGGTCGGCGCGCGCAAGGGGGTGCACATTTGTGCAACCTGCGCGCGCCGAGCCCAGCGCGCGCTGCCTGTTCCCTCCGAGGCCACTCCGATTTCAGAGCGGCCTCGGAGGGAACTTTCCTTCGCCCTCCCCCCATCTTCCCCTCCCCTCCCCTTCCCCTACCTAACCCACCCCCCCCCCGGCCCTATCTAAACCCCCCCTTACCTTTGTTGGCAGATTTACGCCTGCTGAAAGTAGACGTAAATCTGCGCGCGCCAGCGGGCTGCTGGCGCGCCATCACCCAACCCGGGGGCTGGTCCGGGGGCCTCGACCACGCCCCCGGGCTGGCGCCACGCCCCTGGGCCCGCCCCCGAAATGACGTGTCACGCCCCCGAAATCCCGCGTCATTTCGGGAACGCCCCCGACACGCCCCCTCCCTGCCCCTTTTACGAAGCCCCAGGACTTATGCGCGTCCCGGGGCTCTGCGCGCGCCGGTGCGCGAGGGCCCTGCGCACGTAAATCCGCCCCATTATGTTTTCTCAATTTTCTGTAAGCAGGTTAAATATTCTTGTGGGAATACTGTCCAGAAGAATCAATAGATAGAATTCAGACTGGAAGTGAGGGAGAAATATTCCATATCAGCCTGGTGCAGTAAATGCATTGGCTCTTTTGATTGTTATCTGTTTTGGGGTTGGGGAGGTGAACATTGGATGTTTTGTTTGTAGGTATTTATCTTTCATTATTTGCTAGCTGTTTGATCTGTATAACTTGTGGTATGCCACTGTAAAATGTGAAATACATTTTTTATATTTTTGATACTTTATTTTTTTATTATATTTATAGCATATTTTGACTATGGTTTGTAAATCATTAAGAGCTTTCATATGATGGTGTTTGCGAAATGTATATAAATGAAATGAAATAAAATATATTCCTAACTTGGCTGCTTTAATTTACAATGTTCATAATAGCATTAATTTCTACAATACTTTTCATACGTCATGCAAACGGTAGCATTTGCAACTATTTTACAATATTCACAAAAGGGCTCTCTTCCAATATTTTCAGAAGGATTTTCTTTCCCACTGGTAAGGAACTTCATGGGAACTGCTTCCATTTTTATACTCCCACAAGACTAGTATTCAGGGAGAGTATCTGGGATCACCGAACAGATTGTTTAGTACACTGGTTTCTTACCAGATATCCCCTTTATGGGGATTTATACAACTCTGACTCCATTTTACTCATGGGCTTTGACACCACTCACTGGTCCTTGAGTTTTTCTATCTAGCATTCAGATAGTTCTTGTTGCATTCGAAGTGGACCCTTGGCCTGGTGCAGGATTGGTAGGGCCCTCTGGTCAGACCCAGAGAGCGCCTGCCACCAGGAAGCGGAGCACACAAGGAGACAGAGGCTAGCTGGAGCTTCACCAGTAGCAATCTGGGGTTTCTGCAGGTTGAGCCCTTGGTTTCCCAGACCGCCTGGGCTTAGGTGGGCCTCTGAGGGTCTCCCGGAGAGGTAGTGGCTGATGAGGAAAGGATGTACTAGACCTGAGCAAGGATCACCAGAGACTTCTGGAAGGAAACAGGAAAAGGAAGTCCTCCAGGCAAGATAGGCAGCGCCTATAGGTCTAGTTTGAGGTAGGCCACAGGCAGCGCCCGAGTAGGCTGGTCTTGTGGTCTCAGGAGTAGCGAATAGAGTATCCGAGTGGAGCGCAAGGGTCAAAGCCAGGGTATCCGTCCAAGGGTGGTCAGCCAAAGCGAGGGTCAGTTCCGAGATCAGTCCGAGTGTAGTCAATAGGCAAGCAGAGGTCAGTTCCAGGCGGCAGTCAACATGGTCAGGCAAGCAAAGGTCAGTTCCAGGCAGCTGTCAAACGTAGTCAAAGGCAAGCAGTGGTCAGTTCCAGGCAGCAGTCAGACATGGTCAAGCAAGCAGGGGTCAGGTCCAGGCAGTGGTCAAATGTGGTCAGGCAAGCAGAGGTCAGTACCATGAATCAGTTCGAGAAGGTACTACCAGAGGAGGAACGTGGAGCAGGAATCAGGACAGACGCTGGGACACAGAGGACCACGGGAACACAGGAGCACTGGAACAACACAGGAACACAGGAATGCAGGAGCACTGGAACAACACAGGAACGCAGGAACGCAGGAACACTGGAATAGAGACTTACCAAGGAACACAGGAACAACACAGGATCAAGGAACGTAGGACGGCAACTAGCTACACGGAGGTATCGACCCGTTTGCCAAGGTGAGGTCCTGGGGCATGATCCCGGCACGGGACCATGCCAAGGCCCTGTGCAAGGCCTGCAGGGCGGCCTGGGAGGTCGAAGGCTTGGAGGAGGCAGAGGACGCCGATGTGGAGTGCCGGGGACGGCAGTGGCTGGCTGCAGCAGCGGGGGACACCGGGCTGGGGCCTGTTGGAGGGCGGACCAGGTGAGCAGGGCCATCAGTGGTGGGGCTGTGGCAACAGTTCTGGCTCTTTCCATGTTAAATTCTCCTTCCTGCATGTTGCAGGCTCCTTTCGGATCTCTTTCTCCCCTGCTCAGAGGAAAGAAGAATCTTGATCTTTCTCATTGACTAGCCAGTCATATCCTGGACCCAATCAAATGAGGTCTGACTGCAGGTTTGTTCGTAGTTCATACCATTACTTAAGCTACAGGGCTACATCCTCCCCCCAATGAATTCCTTGCAACCTCAGGAAAAATAATGTAATCTTCACATTAGCTCTCTATATAAAAGAACCAAATAGTACTAAATTCTTCCTCTTCAGATAAACCCATCTACAATATCTGAAAATAATTTCTCAGAAGGTGCTTTTCAGAAGGTCTGGGGAACTCATATTTCTCCCTTGAAATTACTGAGAAAACATCCATGGGAATGACTCAGTATAATGTGGCCTTCTGGAGCTTGTTGAAAACGCATTCAAGGTCTTTCTTTCATTTACTTTCAAAGGTACCTTCCATCTTCTTTGCTGTTCACAGTCAAGAGATGAAGAACTTAGCTTTAAAAAAATGTAATGTTCTATGAATTTTCAAGCAGAAAAATTGCTCCTCTCTGGGAATGCTGCATTACTCCCCATTACTCCCACTTCCCCAGGTGACAGATGCTGGGGAAGGGCAGGAGACAGATGGTGCGGTTCCTGGGAATGTGACAAGGTTAACATTTTCTTAGATATATTATCACTTTTTGAAATCCTGACCCCTGATTCCCCCCTTCCCCAGCATGTGAAATCACCGAAGGACCAGACTCCAAGGGATTCCTGTTCAGCAAAACTCCAAGGTTGATCCCGTCTTCCTTGTCCCTCTTGGTGATTTGACTTGCACTGCATTGCACCTTCAGGGGTGCTATCTTATCCCTCACCTCAGGCAGCAGATTGCCTTGAGCCATCCCTGAATGGGTGAACCCAGGACTGGATCAACGCTATTGGGAAAATCTGGAGTTAATTGGAAACCTTACTTTTTGCACAAAATTTCTTCAGGCACCCTGAAGAAAGACTGAGAAAGATTGCGGATCTGCTACTTTCCACCCACAAAGTTACAAAGTCTACAATGGAAAAGCAGGCCATAAGGTTTTAAAGGCATACTTGAGAACTTTTGTGTTCTATTCACCCAGAGATTGCTGTTGATTAGTGGGAGTTGGTGTGTGGGTGTTGGGGCATGGTGTTGCGCCCGTCGGTCGCAGGCGGCTGCGACCGCTCATGCTCACCTCTTTTTTCCTTGCACCGTCAATCATGGGAAGAAATGCGGCCTCCGCCAACCAACGCCGACCTCCTTGGCGTCTCCGGCACAGAATGGGTGCTGCCGACTGCCATCTTACTTCCGGAATCACTTAGGTGCATGCACGCACGCAGGGCCTTCTTTTGTATACGTCATGGCGGGAACCTCGGGGGCGTCCCCTTCCAATGACGTCAACCCGCTGGTGTCCTTAAGCTGACCGGCCCATTGCTAAGACGAGTTAGCATGGAGTTCTCTCCTTGTTAAATCTACTCCACTCTTGGATCTCCTGTTCCAGTATCTCCTCGTGACATTCGGACGCTCTGGGTAACCGCTCCACGGGGGCCCTTCCATGTCTTGGCTATCCGCTCCTCGGAGGGCCTTCCTGCCTTGGACTTCATCTGACCCGCTCCTCGGGTCTCTCTCCTGGAACTTCCTTGAGTGAGTACCGTATTTCCACGCATATAACCCGCGGGTAATGTGCGTTTTTACCTACCCCGCATGCCCCCCGCGGGGTATAAACGTGGGCGGGTTATCCAGAAAAAATTTTACAACCAATAAAGTTTCCCGACTCTGAATAGGCTGCAGCTGAGAGGAGTCCGTCCTATCCCTGCGCCCGGCCGCTTCCTGATTGGTCGCGTGTTAAATCTAGGCCGCAGGCGGGTGGGCGCTTGTTCCAGGCGGCGGCGGCGGGGGCGGGTGGACGCGCGTTAGTTCGAGACGGCCGGCGGGTGGTCGCGTGTTAAATCTAGGCCGGGTCGCACAGGCGCGCATTCATTCACTGCCGGTGGGGGCAGCCCCCACCGGCAGTGAATGAATGCGCGCCGAAAGCAGCTTGTTCCAGGCGGCGGTGGCGGGTGGACGCGCGTTAGTTCGAGGCGGGTGGTCGCGTGTTAAATCTAGGCCGGGTCGCTCAAGGCAATCTAGGCCGGGTCGCTCAAGGCAGTCACATGCCGTGACGTCACGGCATGTGACTGCCTTGAGCATCGAATCGCAGGGGTCGCATTCATTCACTGCCGGTGGGGGCTGGGGCAGCCCCCACCGGCAGTGAATGAATTCATTCATCCAGGCGGAGGAGCCGGCTGCTTTCGGCGCTCAAGGCAGTAGCGGCGAAAGCAGCCGGCTCCTCCGCCTGGATGAATGAATGCGACCCCTGCGATTCGATGCTCAAGGCAGTCACATGCCGTGACGTCACGGCATGTGACTGCCTTGAGCATCGAATCGCAGGGGTCGCATTCATTCACTGCCGGTGGGGGCTGGGGCAGCCCCCACCGGCAGTGAATGAATTCATTCATCCAGGCGGAGGAGCCGGCTGCTTTCGGCGCTCAAGGCAGTAGCGGCGAAAGCAGCCGGCTCCTCCGCCTGGATGAATGAATGCGACCCCTGCGATTCGATGCTCAAGGCAGTCACATGCCGTGACGTCACGGCATGTGACTGCCTTGAGCGACCCGGCCTAGATTGCCTTGAGCGACCCGGCCTAGATTTAACACGCGACCACCCGCCTCGAACTAACGCGCGTCCACCCGCCACCGCCGCCTGGAACAAGCTGCTTTCGGCGCGCATTCATTCACTGCCGGTGGGGGCTGCCCCCACCGGCAGTGAATGAATGCGCGCCTGTGCGACCCGGCCTAGATTTAACACGCGACCACCCGCCGGCCGTCTCGAACTAACGCGCGTCCACCCGCCCCCGCCGCCGCCGCCTGGAACAAGCGCCCACCCGCCCGCGGCCTAGATTTAACACGCGACCACCCGGCTCCCGCCGCCCGCCTGGACCCACGCGGCCCTCCGACAGGTATTTAAAATTTTATTTTTTTTTTGAATTGCGGGTTATATGAGGAGGCGGGGTATATTAAAACTTTTTTTCATAAATCTTGAAAACCTGCGGGTTATGTGTGTGGGCGGGTTATATACGTGGGCGGGTTATTGTCGTGGAAATACGGTACTTTCTTCAGTTTCCTATGATACCAACATTGCTGAAGTCTCCACGGTGTACCCCGTGCCTCGGGCCACTACCGTTCTTCAGCATTATAGCTTCTACATATCCTGAGCTACAGGGTATTGCTGCAGCTACTCAAGATCCTCTGCTTGGTTCCTGTATCTCAAGACCTCATCTACCTTGTCACCTACAGTACAGTCAAACTCGGCATACCTCACGCTACGGGCCACTACTGGACCTTCTCATCTATAGTACCACCCTGGGTATATCTTATTGCTCAAGAACTGTGTTTACTGCATTTCCCGCTCCTCGTGTTATGCCTTATCTTTTCTCTCTAATAAAGTCTCTCTCACAGCTGTGTCCTACGTCGCTGAGACCACGCCCACTGATGGTGATGCTCACGGGGCTCCTCCTTGTGGGCAAAGGCATCGCTCATCTTGGCCCGGGGTTCACAATTTCCTACAAAACCATAACACATGGCAATGACTATCAGCTTTCTCTCTTCCATCTTTCTTCCACATCTGCCCCTGCTAATCCACGCTCTCTCTCTCTCTTCCTCCTCCTTGCAGCTAGGAATGACCCCAGACTTTCCTTCAGACTTGTACTCCCTCACTCTGCCCTCAGCTGAATTCCAAGTCCTGGAATCATAGCTGCAGGCTGAACTTTGTCTGTTCTAGCCACTCCCAGTTTCTCTCCATATGCAGTGTCTATTCCAATGCAGTGTCTGCTCCAGGCTCACCCTTCTCTCCTATTCCCTGCAAGCTTCATGAGAGGGAGGAGGGGTTAAAGTTGGAGAAGATACTGCAAAGCAGAAAACAATTATTCTGCTCCCTTCTCCATCCCCTCTCCTCCTGATCCCTGCAGGCTTCCTGAAGGGGAGTGGCTGGAGCAGTAAGCCCAGAGCTTTCTAGAGTTTCCCTGGAGACCAGATAATTGACACATATTCCCCAGAGTCTTCATATGAAATCCAGAGAGTTCCCAGGTATATTTATAGGCCAGAGCCTAACTGGAAAGGACTGCATCACCTGAGTATCTCCCAGTTTCTGTGCAGCATATAATCCGCATGGTTTATTCATAGAACAAGACAGGGTGGCTCAAAGCAATCTGCTGCCTGTAGCGAGGAAATAGATGGCACCCCCCAAGACATGGTGCAGGTCAAATCAGTGAGAGGGCAAAAGGGATGGCATTCAGCCCTTTTGGCTATTTGAAATGCTGGGTAAGGGGGGAGGCAGGGTCAGGATTCCCAGAGAAGTGGCAGATAAAGTGCTAATGATATTTCTAGGAAGCCTGCAACACTGTCATGTTCCCAGGAACCCTACCACCTGCCTTCCACACTCCCATAATAATAAAGCAAAACAAGGTTTGTAGAAATTTATGCAAATTAATAACCCCCCCCCCCCTGAAATATAACAGTTATATAAGCAGGGCCTGTGCTAGCTTTTTTGCAGCTCTGAGCAAAAAAATTACTGTGTAGCCCCCCCAATTAATTCAGTGCCTGTCCCGGGCCCATCAAATAAAGCACAGCTCCGTCCTGCAATCTATATTCTTTTAAATGGACATGCCCTCCCCCTCCCCATACCAGAACCCATGGATAGGGAAGGGTATTAGGTACCCTAGGCAAACCTTACAGCCTTGTACACATGCCACCCCTCCCCCTTCCTTTATAGACACACACAAATTATGCATTTATAATAAAAATAAAATGAAAAAGAACATTCAAAAGTACAGTCTGCTGAGGCAAAAATAACACAACATGCATATTATATTAGCATGCACCTCTGTGGTACCTACCAGAAATCTCTGCAAAAAAGACACTTGGAACTCCTATGGAAATAGACTTTTTATAATGCATATTGGGTATGAGCTTGGCCCTCAGAAAGCCATGAACAAACAGAATTACCATTAGAATATAGTAAACCTCCCATACTAAAACATCCCTTATCTATGAAAAGGCAACATTGCAAATATTACACCAGGCTCTAGAACACCAATAAAACTCTTATTAGGAAACCAGGCTGCTATAGATCCCTACACAGAAATGACATGCTATCAAAATACCTCACCTGGGTCACATATGCAGAACACAGTCAGATCCTCACTAAATACAGAATAAAGAAATCAGAAAGTATAAACAGAAACGTGCTGAAAAGAGCTCAACTGGAGCCCACAACAACCCAACCCCTACATGCAGAACAATAATGGAAAAATAGAAACATTATCATTCTTCATAAAAATATTAAATAAAATAAAAAAATATAAAAATCATAATAGTAAAATCATATTTATAAAAATATTTCAAACAGTTAATGAATAGAATATACAAAATTTCCCAAACACCAAGAAATTATTTCAAAATATCTGATGAATAAAAAAATCCAATAATTAAAAAATGTTCTATTCCCCCCCCCCAAAAAAAATTAAATATTTCAAAAGAGCAGAATTATCAAATTACACCCAATAATTAAAACTGATAAGGATTAAAATATCTTCTGCTCTCCATACCTGGGATCTTCTCATTTCCAGTCACCCTGATAATGTTGTGATTTGGGAGAGGTAGGGACACCCAAATTTTATCTTCTCTCTCACATTCGTGCACAATAACACATTTATTCTCGCACACACTCCCTCTGTCTAACATACACAGCCTCTCTCTCCCTCACAGATAGATTATGTGTGTGTGTGTGCCTGGAAGAGGCTATATGTGACACATGGGTTCTCACAGGCACACAAACATAAACACAGGCTCTCAAACAGTCACATTCACAGGCACACAGGCTCTCACCCAGACACACACACATAGGCTGTCACACAGACACACACATGAACAAACACACAGGCTCTCAGACATATACACATGCACAAACACACATGCTCTGACACACACATGCTCTCAGTCACTCACACACATACACACATGGCCTCCTAATGTCTTCGGGCTCCTGTGGGCCTCCTGATGTCTTCATGCTGGCTCTGCGGGCCTTCCTGTTGGGGGGGGGGGGGAGAGCGGAAGCTGTGCACATGTGTAGGTATGCGCATACACGCAACCGGAAGACAGGTCTCTCCACCCGCAGCCTCTCCTTCTTCAGCTGCCGGCGGCCCCGTGGTCTCTCCTGCTGCCGCTGGCTTGCTGCCTCCCCAGGGTGTACTGCCCCATGCAAATGCATGGTATGCACACCCGGTCACACCACACGTTCAGATCCTCTGCTATGACATTCAAAGTTGAGCTCAGGTGCATCCTGTTTCCATTGATCGTCCTTGAGATGTTTCTCCCACTTAATTGGCGACCACCTGTGGCAAATTCAATTGATTGGACATGATTTGGAAAGGCACACACCTGTCTATATACGATCCCACAGTAGACAGTGCATGTCAGAGCAAAATCAAAGCCATGAAGTTGAAGGAATTGTATGTAGACCTCCAGGACAGGATTGTGTCGAGGCACAGATCTGCAGAAGGGTACAAAAAAATTGTTGCAGCATTGAAGGTTCTGAAGAATACAGTGGCCTCTATCATTCTTAAATGTAAGAAGTTCGGAATCAACAAGACTCTTTTTAGAGCTGGCTACCTGCCCAAACTGAACAATTGAGGGAGGTGACCAAGAACCTGATGGTCACTCTGACAGAGTTACAGAGTTCCACTGTGGAACATAAGAACATGCTATACTGGGTCAGACCAAGGGTCCATCAAGCCCAGCATCCTATTTCCAACAGTGGCCAATCCAGGACATAAGAACCTGGCAAGTACCCAAAAACTAAGTCTATTCCATGTTACCGTTGCTAGTAATAGCAGTGGCTATTTTCTAAGTCAACTTAATTAATAGCAGGTAATGGACTTCTCCTCCATGAACTTATCTAATCCTTTTTTAAACACAGCTATACTAACTGCACTAACCACATCCTCTGGCAACAAATTCCAGAGTTTAATTGTGCGTTGAGTAAAAAAGAACTTTCTCCGATTAGTTTTAAATGTGCCCCATGCTAACTTCATGGAATGCCCCCTAGTCTTTCTATTATCCGAAAGAGTAAATAACCGATGGGTAAAGCTTTCAGAAGGACAGTCATCTCTTCAGCACTCCACCAATCAGGCTTTTATGGTAGAGTGGCCAGTCTACTCCTCAGTAAAAGGCACAGGACAGACTACTTGGAGTTTGCCAAAAGTCACTTAAAGGACTCTCAAAGCATGAAAAATAAGATTCTCTGGTCTGATGAATCCAAGATTGAAATCTTTGGCTTGAATGCCAAGCCTCATGTTTAAAGGAAATCAGGCACTGCTCATCACCTAGCAAATACCATCACTACAGTGAAGCAGGGTGGTGGCAACATCATGCTGTGGGGGTGTTTTTCTTCTGCAGGAACTGGGAGACTAGTCAGGATTGAGGGAAAGATGAAGCAAAGTACAGAAAGATCATTGATGAAAACCTGCTCCAGAGCGCTCGGGTCCTCAGACTGGGGTGACGATTCACCTTCCAACAGGACAGTGATCTTAAGCACACAGCCAAGACAATGCAGAAGTGGCTTCAGGACAAGTTTGTGAATGTCCTTGAGTGGCCCAGCCAGAGCCCGGATGTGAATCTGATCGAACATCTCTTCAAAGATCTGAAAAAAGGTGTGTATCGACGCTCCCCATCCAACCAGACAGATCTTTAGAGGATCTGCTGAGAAGAATGGGAGAAAATCCTCAAATCCAGGTATGCCAAGAATAATTATAGCGTCATACCCAAGAAGACTTGAGGCTGTAATTGCTGCAAAAGGTGCCTCAAACATTAATTTGCACAAATTTCTACAAGCTTGATTTTGCTTTGTCATTATTGGGTTAATGTGTGTAGATTGAGGAGGGGAAAACTCATATTATTAATTTTAGAATAAGGCTGAACGTAAAAAAATGTGGAAAAAGTAAAGGTGTCTGAATAATTTCTCAATGCACTGGGGCAGATTTTAAACCTACGCGCATGGCCTACATTTGTGCGCGCTACCCAGTGTGCACAAATTTAAGCCCGATTTTATAACATGCGTGCGCAGTCACGCGCATGTTATGAAATCTGGGATCGACGCATGCAAGGGGGTGAACACTAGTGCACCTTGCGTGCGCCGAGCCCTGATGGCTTTTTCCATTCCCTCCTAGGCCGCTCAGAAATCAGAGCGGCCTCGGAGGGAGCTTTCCTTCGGCCCCACCTACCTTCTCTTCCCTTCCCCTGTCGAACCCGCCCCCCCAACCCTACCTAAATCCCCCCTACCTTTATTTTGTAAGTTACGCCTGCCTCTGGTAGGCGTAACTTGCACACGCTGGCCAGCTGCCGGCTCACAATCCCCCGGCACAGCAGCAAATGGTTGCTGTGCCGGAGGCCTTGGTCCCGCCCCCGCCCCACCCCTGGACCAGCACCCCACCCACACCTCACCCCCGTCCCTCCCCTTTCACAAAGCCCTGGGACATACGCGCGTCCTGGGGCTTTGCGCATGTCGCCGGGCCTATACAAAATAGGGTCGGCGCACGCAGGAGCGGTTACGCACATAAATCCTTTAAAATCTGCCCCACTGTATATTACATTTACATGCACTGCTGTGGTGCCAACCAGAAAACCCTGCAAAAAAGAAGCAAAAAAAGACACTTGGAACCCATATTGTTTTAGGCCTATTGTAAAGTATGACAGGTGTGAGAAAACTTCAGAAAGTCATGATTAAACTGAATTTCAAATTACAATATAAAAAACCTTGTGCGAACTGCCAGCACTCAAAGAGTAACAAAACCAGAGAATGGTCAATGTAATGCCAATTTTTATAAAGGGCTCCAAGGGTGAGCCAGAAAATTATAGACTGGTGAGCCTGATGTTGGTGTTGGGCAAAATGGTCAAAGCTATTCTTGAAAACAAAATTACTGACTACATAAATAGATGTAGTTTAATTGGAAAGAGTCAAAATGGGTTTCGCAAAGGGAAGTCTTCACTTATCAAATTACTAGATATTTTTTAAAGTAGAAATAAACATGCAGAAAAAGGTGAGTTGGTTGATATAGTGTATTTGCATTTTCAAAAGTCCGTCATGAGAGACTCCTCAGGAAATTGGGAGATCATGGGATCGGAGGCAGTGTCCTTTTGTGGATTCGTAACTGGAAAAAAGACAGGAAACAGAGGGTAGAACTCAATGGTCAGTTTTCCAAATGGAGAAAGGTTATTAGTGGAATGCCCCAGGGTCTGCATTGGGACCTGTGTAATTTAGCATGTTCATAAATGATCTGGAGAAAGGAAAGATGAATGAGGTGACTACATTTACAGATGTCACAAAATTGTTTTGCGTTGTTAAAATGGCAGCAGATTGTGAAGAAATGCAGAAGGACCGTATGGGACTGGGAGACTGGGCTTCTAAATGGCAGATGCAATTAGGGCCTGATTTTAAAAAGCATTTACTCGAGTAAAAACCAGGTTTACTGGGGTAAATTCACTTTACTTGAGTAAGTGGGTTTTTGAAAATTGCTACAATATATGCCATTGACTTGTCTATAGGATTTACTCACATAAGTGCACTTTACTTGAGTAAATGGCTTTTGAAAATTGCTACAATAGTAGCTACATTTACGCATGTAACTCCTTTTGAAAATTACCCCCAGTATGTGGACAAATGCAAAGTAAAGTATGAAGGGAAAAAATAATCCTAACTACAGGAGGATGATGCAGAGTTCAGTGTCAGGATTCACCACTCAGGAAAAGGACCTCAGATTCCTTGTGGACAACACCTTGAAATCTTCAGCTCAGTGCGTGGCAGTAGTCAAAATGGCAAATAGAATGTTAGGAATTACAGTATTTGGAAAGGGACAGAGAGAGAACAAAACTGAGAATATCTAATGCCCTTGTATAGGTGCATGCTGTGCCTCAAGTATTGTGTACAGTTCTGGTCACCCCATCTCAAAAAAGGTACAGAAAAGGTACAGAGAAGTGCAACAAAAATGATAAAGGGAATAGAAAAGCTCTCTTATGCAGAAATGCTAAACAGATTAGGGCTTTTTAGCTTGGAAAAGAGGTGACTGAGAGGGGATATGATTAAAATGTATAAAATTATGAGTGGAATGGAATGGATAAATAGGGAATTGTTGCAACCGTCGTGGCCCGACGGCTTCACTCCGCCTACCTTTCTTTTTCTGCGACTCCTCCTGCTCCCTGTGGATGTCTGGCTGCTGCGGCGTCTGCCCGCCGTCCTCTCCAGCGTCCCCGGACCGGTTTGGGCGCTGCCTCCCGCCATGCTCCTCAGGTACCTTAGGGTGCGCGTGCCACGCGGCCCTCACTCTTATTTCCTCTATGGCGCGAACCTCAGGGGCGTCCCCCTGTGATGATGTCACGCTGCCCGGATATTTAAGCCTGTTGTTTATTGCTAGTTTTTGAGCTAGCAAGGGAATTCCTACGGATGGGATTCGCTCTCCGTACCCAGCTACTCTGCCTCCAACTTCTATTTGGACTCTTTGCTGTTAACGAGGTACCCACTCCTCGGGGGCCTCTCTGCTTCTTTCAGGTCACTATCAGGAACTGGTACTCGCTCCTCGAGGGCCCATGTTCCCTGACTCGCTGCCTATGTCCATCTCCTCTTCTACTTGGAAGAATTCGCTACAGACACCATCTGTGAGTACTACTACCATCTACTCCTCAGAGCTGTTTCCCTGGAACCAGGTACTCGCTCCTCGAGGGCCTGTCTCCGTTCCAGCATCAGTGCCATCTTCCATGGAGAACTGCTGCGTGAGTACTTGCCAACGAGTCTCTGTGTCCAGGGATCTGGTACTCGCTCCTCGAGGGCCAGCTCTCCCTATCTCGGGGCTTCTCCATACTGGGGACTCTGTGAATATCTCAGTGTACTCATTTTCTCAGTTCTTCTTCCTACAGCACTGCTACCAGAGAAGCCGCTGTTCCAGCGCCCTGAGGGATACTAGCCCAGCTGGGCTCCAACTTCTACTCACTACCGCCACCTCTGGTGGCTTCATAAACTGTCTAATAAAAGATATAATCTGTGTTTGTGTGTCCGGAGCTGAGCCTTACCTGTGGCCCCTCACAGGACTTCCAGCTGACCTTGGATACTGTGGTCAGCTGCCACATTATCCAAGGTTCCACCCAAACCCTACAAAACATAACAGGAATGGTTCAAATAAAACTAGTACTAGGGGACACTCCATGAAACTAGCAACCGGTAGAAAATGTTTTTTCACCCACTGCACAATCAAGCTATGGAATCTGTTGTCAGAGGACGTGATCAAGGCAACTAACATAGTGGGGTTCAAAAGAGGAATGGACAAGCTCCTGAAAGAAAAGTCCATAAACAGTTTTTAGCCAGGTAGACTTGGGAAAGCCAGCACTTGTCTCTGGGAATTTGGTACAAGAAATAGATCAACTATTGGGGATCTGACGGATACTTGTGACCTGGACTGGCCTCTGTCAGAGACAGAATGCTGGCTCGATGGACCTTGGTCTGACCCAGCATGGCATGTCTTATGTTCTTATTATCAACCCTCCCTATGAAAAGAAAAACTGCAATTATTACACCAGGCCATAAAACACCCATATATCTCCTATTAGGTAAAACGGAACAAGCCAGGATGCTATAGATCTACCAGTAGCAGAATACCTCAGCTGTCACACATGTAGAACACATAAAGTACAAATAGAAACATGTAGGCAAAAACTGAACTGGAAACCGCAACAAGCCAGACTCTATATGCAGTGCAACAATGGAAAAACAGAAACATCACCATGTCTCATAAAAAAAATCAAACAATACTATCAAGAAATATAAAATATCAATCATAATAGTAAAAACATACTAAAAAAAAGAATAGTTCAAAACATCTGACAAATAATCAATAACATATTTAAAAAGAGCATACCCATCAAATAACAACCAATAATTAAAACTAATAAATATAAAATAAATTTTCCACACTCCATGTTGACACTGAGATTGTCATGGATTAGTACTGGAAGGGAAGCTGACACAAACTTTGTCCTCTCTGACACAGATATACAAACACTAACACCCATGTTCATTTTTACACACACACACACTCGCTCGCTCGCTCACACTGTCCACTGTCTCACATGCTAACTCACAAACATTTCTTCCCTTATGTAATGCAGAAGCTGCAGCAGCCTCCACTTTCAGTCTATGGGACTTCTCATCTTTCCTCTCAAGGTGTGTGCTGATGCTGCTCCTGCTCCTTCTGGACACAGTGATTGCACTTCCCTCTTCCTGCCCACATGGTCTTTTGCGACACAACTTCTACAGGATCCATGTGGGCAGGAAGAACAGGGAGTTGCAATTATCACAATCCTACCACTTCTGTGTTTCCTCCAAAAATGTGGTGCTCTATGAACATAAGAGCATAAGGCTTGCCATATTGGATCAGACCAAGGGTCCATCAGGCCCAGTATCCTGTTTCCAACAGTGGCCAAGCTAGATCTCAAGTACTTGAAGGATCCCATTCCAAGTTGCTTATCCCAAAAATAAGCAGTGGATTTCTGAAGCTCTACCTTAATAATTGTTAATGGATGTTTCCTCCAGGAACTTGTCCAAACCTTTGTTAAATGCAGCTATACTAATAGCTTTCACTACATCCTCTAGTAACAAATTCCAGAGCTTAATTATGCTTTGAGTATAAAAAATATTTTCTCTTATTAGTTTTAAATGTATTACCTAGTATCTTCATTCTATGTCCCATGATCTTTGTACTTTTCGAAAGAGTATACAACTGATTAACGTTTGCTCGTTCCATTCCTCTCATTATTTTACAGATCTCTATCATATCTCCCTTCAGCCACCTCTTTTCCAAGCTGAAGAGTCCTAATCTCTCCTTTTTAAAACTCTTTATTTATCATTTTTAAATGGTTAACAAGTTAAATAACTTGACAAGAAACCGTACAACAGAGATCAAGTTAAAATATAATAAGGAAAAAAGACACAATATGAAACATAAGATCTCAATTAGTACACTGTCAGATCACAAAGGAGAGAGGGTCCAATGAAAATAAGAAAGAAATAATTATAAGGAAAAAAACAAACAGTGCTAAGGGCTAGAATTTTCCAATATTCAAGGCGCTATAATTCATGAAGGTTATTGGCTGGGTGTTGAGGGTGCAGTATCCTGTCTAGCTCTATCATTAAGGAAAATATTTAACTGGGAGGGATCAAAGAAGACATATTTAACCCCTTGAAACTTAACAGCACATTTACAAGGAAAATAAAGCCAAAAGAAAGCCCCCATATTCAATACAGCTGGTCGCATCAACAAAAATCATTTCCTCTGAGTTTCTTTGGACATATCTGGGAACATACAAATCTTAAGCCCTAAGAAGGAAATATCTCTCTTACAAAAAAACATTTTCAAAATAAAGTCCCGATCAGAGTCCAAGGCAAAGGTAACAAGTAAAGTAGAAGGTAGTACAAAGCTTCATCCATCGAGGTTTCAAGAAAATAAGAGAGATGAGAAGAATCTAATAAACCAACATCAGCAGGAGCATCCCTCACTTGAACAGCTTTTGGATTCTCAGGACATAGTAGGCTTTGGAGATAGGAGGAAGCAAGCTTTCCTTAATAAAATTTCTATGAAGTGTCTGCATAGCATTTCCATTGGAGTGGTGAATTTTTTTTTAGGAAATTTAATAATCCTAATATCCCAACAGTGTACAACATTTTCAAGATTTTCAAGCTTGTTCTGTAAATGCAAAGGGCTGACCGAGTTCATTTCAACAGAATTCTGCAAGGCTACCTCCTTAGTCTCACAAGAGTCCACTAGTGATTTAATTTCAAACAACTGAGAATGAGAGGCTTGAAATGAGTTGGATAGCTCGTGTTGATGTAACACAAACTGGGAAACTTGATTAGAAAGATTTCCTATGGCTTCCCAGATTATGTCCAAGGTGATGTTAGAAGGCTTAACCATGGGTGTAAATGTTATCTCTTTGAAAGTGGTCCCAGCCATGATGGAAGCAGGAGAGGAAAAAGCAGGCAGAATTTCAGCTCCCCCAACAGACCAGCCTTCAGCTGCATAGTTCATCTCCTCCATTCGGGTACCTCCCGATGCTGAAGAAATTGGCTGAATGATGTCATCTAAGCACGACAGGAGCAAGGCAATCGCATCAGTGCTACTCCCTGGGGGGCCAGATTAAGAACATAAGAACATAAGAACTTGCCATGCTGGGTCACATAAGAACTTGCCATGCTGGGTCAGACCAAGGGTCCATCAAGCCCAGCATCCTGTTTCCAACAGAGGCCAAACCAGGCCACAAGAACCTGGCAATTACCCAAACACTAAGAAGATCCCATGCTACTGATACAATTAATAGCAGTGGCTATTCCCTAAGTAAACTTGATTAATAGCCGTTAATGGACTTCTCCTCCAAGAACTTATCCAAACCTTTTTTGAACCCAGCTACACTAACTGCAGTAACCACATCCTCTGGCAACAAATTCCGGAGCTTTATTGTGCGTTGAGTGAAAAAGAATTTTCTCTGATTAGTCTTAAATGTGCTACTTGCTAACTTCATGGAATGCCCCCTAGTCCTTCTATTATTCAAAAGTGTAAATAACCGATTCACATCTACTCATTCAAGACGTCTCATGATCTTAAAGACCTCTATCATATCCCTCCTCAGCCGTCTCTTCTCCAAGCTGAACAGCCCTAACCTCTTCAGCCTTTCCTCATAGGGGAGCCTTTCCTCATAGGGGAGCCCTAACCTCTTCAGCCTTTCCTCATTTTGGTTGCCCAACTCTGTACCTTCTCCTTTTTTTTTGAGTTGCAGCGACCAGAATTGTACACAGTATTCAAGGTGCGGTCTCACCATGGAGCGATATAGAGGCATTATGACATTTTCCATTTTATTAACCATTCCCTTCCTAATAATTCCTAATAGTCTGTTTGCTTTTTTGACTGCTGCAGCACACTGAGCCGACGATTTCAATGTGTTATCCACAATGATACCTAGATCTTTTTCCTGGGTGGTAGCTCCTAATATGGAACCTAACATTGTGTAACTATAGCATGGATTATTTTTCCCTATATGCAACACCTTGCACTTGTCCACATTAAATTTCATCTGCCATTTGGATGCCCAATCTTCCAGTCTTGCAAGGTCCTCCTATAATTTATCACAATCCGCTTGTGATTTAACTACTCTGAATAATTTAGTATTATCCGCAAATTTGATAACTTCACTCATCGTATTCCTTTCCAGATCATTTATATATATATTGAAAAGCACTGGTCCAAGTACAGATCCCTGAGACACTCCACTGTTTACCCTTTTCCATTGAGAAAATTGACCATTTAATCCTACTCTCTGTTTCCTGTCTTTTAACCAGTTTGTAATCCATGAAAGGACATCGCCTCCTATCCCATGACTTTTTAGTTTAGATTGTGAAGGGACTTGACGCTGCTTCGTAGTTAAAGATGAATCAAGGTCTGAGGCAGCCAGTGACAGACCACTGCTTGACAAGCTGCCCAAAGATGCCTTGATGGAGCCAAAAGGAAGATCTTGGCTCCAGAATACATGCTTGTCCATCGGGCTGTTTGAAGATGAACCTTTGGATATGCTTTAGCCTTGCCCTTCCTCTTGCCCATATTAAAGAAGGTAAACATTTTAAAGAAATAAAGATATTAAGGGCAGGAGGGGAATCAACAGAGTAACGTCCCTTAGCATGTGGCCATCTTGGATCCCCCTGAACAAAGTGGCCGAGCCCTAATTTATTTAGTCTTTCTTCATAGTGGAATTATTCCATCCCCTTTATCATCTTGGTTGCCCTTCTCTGTACATTTTCTAATTCTGCTATATCTTTCTTGAGATGGGGTCACCAAAACTGAACACAATTCTCAAGATGAGGTTGCACAATGGAGTGATACAGAGACATTATGATATTCTCTGTTTTAGTCTCCATTCCTTTCTTAATAATCCCTAGCATTCTATTTGCTTTCTTGGCTGCTGCTGCACACTGAGCAGAAGATTTCAATGTATTTTCAACGATGACACCTAGATCCTTTTCCTGAATAGTGACTCCTAATGTGGAACCTTGCATTTTGTAGCAATAATTGGGGTTACTCTTCCCTAAGTGCATCACGTTGCATCCACCTAGTCTTTCTACTGGCCCTGCCCTCTCTCCCACTCACAATAGCCAAATATCCTTGCTTCATCTCAGCTTCCCACCCTTTTCTTCTCACTCCCTTCTTTCACCTCACCCATGGCCCCTTCCCTTTTCTTCTTTCCCTCAAACCCTTCTTTCTCGATTACTCATCCCCTTCTGTCTCACTCAACTCCTTTCTCTTTCCTTATCACCTACCCTCTTCCCTCTTTCCTCTCCTTCCCTTCCATCCTCTTTCACCCTCTTTCTTTTTCACTCAGCCCCTTCCCTAGCCTCTCACTCACCTCTTCCCTTCCTCTCATTCACATCTCTGTTTCCTTCCCTCTTCCCCTTTATCTTCCCTCTCACTCATACTTCCTCTCTTCCCTTCCCTTCCCTCTATTTCTCCCTCTCCCTCTCCCCTTCTCTCTCCCTCACACTTCTTCCCTTTGCTTTCCTTCCCTTCCCTCTCCCCTTCTCATACCTCTCATTCACACCTCTTCCTTTCCCTTCTCTCATCCCCTCCCCTTCCCTCTCACTCTCACTCTCACCTCCTCCCTTCCCTTCCTTCCCCTCCCACTCCCCTTCCCGCTCACTCATACCTTTTCACTTATCTTGCCTTCCTTCCCTTCCCTCTCATTCACACTTCCTCCTTCCAATCCCTCTCCCTTCTTTCCTTCTCTCTCATTTACATCTCCTCCCTTCCAATCCCTCTCCCTTTCCCTTCCCTCTCATTCATGCCTTCTCCCTTCCCCTCCCTATCTTCCTTCTCTCTCACCTCCTTCCATTTCTTTTCCTTCCCTCTGCCTTCCCCTCCCCCTTCCCCTCTCCCTCCCTCTTCCCCCTTCATTCATCTTAGCTTCCCTTCCCTTCCCTCTCTTCTCACTCAGAAGGGATGGAAGGAAAGGGAAAGGAAGGGAAACTGAGCTGACTGAAAGGGAAGAGGAAGGGGGTGACTGAGAAGTTCTCACTAGCTCACTCACTAAGTCATCCCCTTCCCTTCCATTTTCTTTCACTGCCTGGCCTTGCTAAGCTCGTCTTCCTGCCCACAGAGGGAGGGAAACCCTCAGGCATGTCACCATGACCTCACTGCCATGGTTCTTTTCTTATGCCCACAAGGGGGTAAGAGCTCCATGGGCACGTCATCATGACTGCACCACCACGCTTCTTTTCTTGTGTCCATGGGTATTGGGAATCCCATGGGCATGTTATGAAAAATTCACTGCTGGTGTTGGGTCTGAAGGCAGGATGAGGTGGCTGTGGCAGGACTGTTTTTTTGGGTGTGGGCACAAAATTCTGCCATTTGATGTGGATGGCTTACTCTGCCTAATCATAGAACCACCCCTGAAACAAGAACATGATAAATTCCACTATGTCCCAAGCAGAGAACAGAGTGGAGGTTCAGAGCTGCCCAATCCATCCCTATCAATAAACTGTTAATTTTGTTTTAAGTGCTACAATTGAACATTTCTCATGCTATTTTTTCAACATTTAATGTGAGGAGTCCTCCAAAGCAGATGTGCTGTTTGAAAAAGTTAAATAGAAATTCAATTTTTGGTTGCAGGACACTGAGAAATCCTGGCATGGCACCTGGCACCCAGGATTTTAGAGTATATGATGGGGGTCACAGAATTCTATGGCAGAGTCTGTTTCAGTTTCCTACTTGTTACTTGAATTTTTATACTGAACTTTGTAGTGAAAGAAAACAAATAAAACTAATAAGCAAAAAAATAAAATAAAAGTAAATAGGCAAATGTTCATAAATAGTATTGTTTGTTTCCTTTTTATTTGCTAATCAGTTGTATTTACTTCTCAGCTATTTCCTTAACTGGAATTGACTGTGCTATAATTGCCTATTTCTTTGGTCCATTGGCTGTTAACCTTGAAGTAACTAGGGTAAAACTGGCAAGGCCTTCCCTGTCAGGCCTGACCTCTCACTGTTCAGGAGAGGGTGCTGCCATGACAACCGTGACAGATGTCAGCTAGGCAGTGCGCACCCTAGTAAGACTCCTGCATTGAGAAAATCGATCTTGTAATGGTACTACTGAGCACATTCACTGAACTGTCAAGTGTTCTAGGCTTAATCATTTATTTCATCTAGCAGAGAGAAGAAAACATAAAAGAAATGAAATGAATTTGACCTCTGTCTCTGAGTGACTTTAGTGGTACACTGAATTCAAACTAGTGCCTCTTACGAATAAAAAAAAATACACTAGGAATAACATTTTGAAGTGAAATGACTCTTGTTGTGCCAACCCTCCAGAACATGCTCTTTCAAATGTCAGAAATCTAATAATCATTTGCTGAGGGAAGGGGGCAGTTTGTGTGTGTCCAGCCAGAGATTGTATCTCTGTTTATATGTGAGGTAAATTACTAAAATGTACCTGAGGTTGAGAATGAAGCTTGGGAATAAAGAAATACTGTCTGTATATTGTCAGGAAAGAATGCCTTCTAAGTGGGTTTATCATTGTAGGGTTTGTGTAAATGAAGCAGTATAGCCCACAAAATTGTGAGCTAACACAAAGAAACTAATTACAATCCCCCTCTTTTTATTTTGATTTGCCCTTCAATTTAAAAACACATGTGCACGTATTAGACAGATGGTAACAAACACACAATGCATCAACTTTGCATGAAAGGAATTAGGTATTTAAAGTTTTTGAAAGCTCCTTTTAATTGAGTCATTTCCTCTGTTATAAATTTCAAAGGCCAGAAGACTAAAAGGTCTTCCCCATTTTATGTCTATGGGCAAAATGTTTAGTATATAGAAGAGATGTGCATTCATTTGAAACCAATGCATTTTTCAGAACAGAAAAGGCTAGTTTTGATTTGTTCTGAATGGAATGAACCGAAACAACTGTGTGTCCAAAAATAATGAAAACTTTCATTTGTATTCATTTTCAGAAGTTTGTGCACACACAGGCTAATTGTAAAATGAGCATGCATGCACCCATACATGCATGTTTTGGCGTGCGAGTGAAGGTATGCTGGAATTTTAAATCATGCATGCAAGTGCACACGTGAGTTTTAAAATACGCCGACCAAGTATGCTCCTAATTTTAAGAAGTTACTTGAGCAAAGCTAGCGCACATGTCTTCCATAAGGACTTTGCTGGCTTTTATGCACGTATGTAAATGGATTTTAAAACATGCCTGCGTGAGGGACATTCCCAGCTTTCCAATCACTCCATCAGTTTGTCCAGTTATTATCGAGGTCTTCCAGACCCCTCTTGTTCTTCATCCTGCATGCCCCTCCCAGTTGACCTGGACTCCTCACCATGTTGTGTAAGCTCTAAAACATTAGGTCTGCAGACTTACTTCTCATAAAGAGCAGCAGTAAAGTTACGTGGATAAAAATCCTACGCACACTGTGGTTTCCATTTTAAAATATGGAGTTACGCGTGTAAATTGTCCCCACCCCAGAAAGCCAATTCCACGAACCTTTCCCTCCCCCTTATTTTTCATGTGCGCATGGGTACATTTGTGTGTAATTTGCAGCTTTTTAAAATCTGCATTGCTTGCGTGTGGCTGACATATCCACGTATGTGGGCATTTTTGCATGAGCGACGCTTTTAAAATCAACTTCACAGCACATAGCTGCGAACACAAAAAGTACTTTATAGCAATTTGTGTGTACAGCTTCTAATATGTTCAACTAAGCACTGTGGGGCAGATTTTAAAAGCCCTGCGTGCATAAATCTGGTTGGATTTATGCGCGCAATGGGGTTACGCGCGCTGAGCCTATTTTGCATAGGCCCTGGGACGCGCGCAAGCCCTGGGACGCGCGTATGTCCCAGGGCTTTGAAAAAGGGGCGGGAAGGGGGTGTAGGTGGGGAGCTGGTCCGGGGGTGGGACTGACGCCTCCAGCACAGCGGCCATGCTGGGGGAGGATTTAGGTAGGGTTGAGGGGCGGGTTAGATAGGGGAAGGGGGGGGGGAGTGGAAGGAAAGTTCCCTCTGAGGCCGCTCCAATTTCGGAGCGGCCTCGGAGGGAACAGGGAAAGCCATCGGGGCTCCCCTAGGGCTTGGCACGCGCAAGGTGCACAAGTGTGCACCCCCTTGCGCGCGCCGAACCTGGATTTTATAACATGCGCGCGGCTGCGCGCATGTTATAAAATCGGGCGTAGATTTGTGCGCGCTGGGTTGCGTGCACAAATCTACGCCCACTCATAGCTATTAAAATCCGGCCCTGTATGCACAAACTTCCAAAAACAAAAAAACCATGAAAAACAAAACAAAACAAGAGAATGAAATGAAAACCCCGTCCCAAATAAACCTAAATGACCGAAAAGAAAATCTTTGGCCTGCACACCTTTTGTATATAGGCCTCTAAGAGAATTTGATTTCATTTATGTATTTACTTCCTTATTTTGATATTCCACCTTTTTCTAGGAAAGGTGTAAGACAGAGTACAAAGAAAGATGTGACTTGCAGTACATAAATAAAGAGAGGAGGACATGAAACAAAAAAAATATATTGAAAAATGGAGAAAATGCAAGGAAATGTTTTGTCGGGATGGGTGAGTTGGGGGATGGGAGATAGGAACTGCTGTGTTGATCCTCAGCAGAGCCCTGTGCCAGCCTCACAGAGAACGCGAATGCAGCCCAAACAGTCATAAGATGCATTTATGGCTGAGGAGGTTTCAACACTGGTTGTGTGGCCACAGTGAAAACTGCTTACTTAGAGGCCGATGTACTAAAGGCTTTCTCCCATATTGTGTTTATGAGAAGAATGATTAGTGTACAGGGCCATTAATTAAGGAAAGAAGTATAAAGTTATTGGCAGTGACTTGGGATGAAAGTGGTAGGACTCCTAGGATTCAAATCAAATAGGAAGCAACAGATTCTGGCAATTGGTAAGTAGATTTTGCTAGTACCGCTGCTTTAACCATTAGAGTAAACATCAGTCTTTCATATCGGTTGTTTGCTAGTGCCCCTTTGCATTCCTTGTCTTGTAAAATAAAACATATGCCAGCTCTCAAATGAAGTTTGTCTGGATCTCGACCAGGCTCCAGAGATGAAAAAATAACTTCAGCCATGATCTTTTTTTTTTTTTTTTTTTTTAACATTGGTTTTGCTAGCTGTGAAAACAAAATATTTTCATGGCAGCACAAAGTTATAGTAAAAGTCCACAGTAATTTATGCTCTGACTTATCATCATTGCCTGCTTGAGACGTTGTCTGTGTCCACAACCAAACTGGAATCCATAGAACGTGCAGGCGTGATGCACTTGTGGACCTTTTACAGAACTTCAAAAAGAACTGGAATTAAAAAGAAAAAAAACCCACCTCATAGGGCTTGTAGATGCTTCTGTAAAATAATTACCACTAACAAGGATTCTGGTGAAAAGGATCTCTAAAGATTTTCAATGCGATATGTCCGTCTCTTGTGCTGTGGGATATTTTATTGCATTTTTGCCCTCAAGTTAAGCCGACGGGAGCCAGGCTTGTAATTTAAATCAATAAGAGCCCTTTACCATGGCCATAAAATACTTGGCTAAACCTTTGAAGTGGACACAGTTGAGTGCACAGTGAACAGAGTGTAAATGTTCCTTAAGATGTATTGTATAAGAATACTACTAAAATACCACTGAAAGGAACCAGGGCTTCCAGCACCTTTTGTGAATGATGGGAGGGAATCCCAGGCTCTTTTGATCATTTACGTCCACTCTTCGCACTGCCATGTGTGGTTGTTGTAAACAAGCACTCTTAATTGGCACATCAAACCCCCCCCCCCTCCCCAGTTGCAGATGTCAGGTTGCCTTGTCAGGCTCTCTCACTGATAGCTTTCCAGGGATCCAGATCAAGTTCTAAACCAATAACCTGTTCTGTCATCCGCCCAGGATGAGTGAGGAGACGCAGAAAGTACAAAAACAAAGGCTCGCTCAGGTGCAGCTTGGAAAATAAGTTGTCATAAAGGACAAGCTAAGCCAATCCTGCTTTTATCTCACTGCCTCTATGGATTTATAGTCTTGCTTGTAGTGTCCCAATACATTTCAGAGGCTTGAACCTGAACAAAACAGGGTTATTAAGACATATCTTAGAACTTACGGTCAGGGTAGTTGCTCTTCCACTTTCTTGGTCTGCCTGAATCTCTGGCAGCTCTGACTCTAAAACATGGGGTGAGAAAAAACAAAACTGAACTGGTAAGAAGCACAAAGAATCCTAGTCAGAGCATCTGGTATGTGTCCCTCAAGGGCATCACAGTCCTTCTTTTCTCTAAACAAAACTTATGTCTTAAACTATGAGAACAGCCAAACAAATGAAAACACGCACTGGATAAATTAAAACATTAAGGAACCTGAGCATTAAGGCCTAGCATGCAGGCAAAGGATGCACAAAAAAATAGCATGCTATACAGTTTACAGTTAGTACAGTTTATTAAAATTTATGAATTGCTAGGTGCACAATGGCTCTTGGTGATTTACAATAAAAATATATATAATCATATCAACAAACCAGAAAATAGAATATCCTGAACAAACTTCTTAATACACAGGGATGATAACTTTTAAATAGACATGCAGGCACACATATGCATGCATTTGCCAGCTCACATCCAGAGACGCATCCATTTTATAACATATTCGCTTATATCTGTGCATGTTATAAAATAGTCTAGATGTGAATATATGTGCATGCAATTTTAAATGGACATGCGCATGTGCGAGCAAATACCGCATCTACCGCATAAGTGGGGGAATTTTATAAGGGCCGAGTGCCGATACTATGTGCCATTTTCCCAATTCATTCCCAGTTTGCCCAGTTTAGGTATAGGATTTGCAACACCCCCTAATTTAATAACCCTTCCTTCCTCCCATTAGCCCCGACCCTTAAAACCCTGCTGACTAGCCTAGCTTTTTAAAAGTTACTTGCCATCTATTAGCAGAAATAAATTTATGTGGCAGGGGACCCTGGTGCACGCAAGGACACGTAAGTATTTACATGCATATTTCTTGGCTAGGCTCCAACATGCCCATGCCCCAACCAGACCAGCTCCACTCTCTGCCTCTTTTTTAGAAACTTTTGCCTTGTGCGTGTAGCGGGAGATACGCACGTCCATGAGCGGCTTTTAAATTAGTGTTCAAACTATCTCTCCACTCCATGCTCTTTGATGTTAGGTTTGTAACAATGACTGCCCTATTCAGGTTACCTCGGCCTTCTTGGAAGCCTGATGCAGTAGTATAACTAATTTTGGAGTTGTAACCATAGCAGTAATGCAGATTATCCCAACTGTGTTACCATTCTCTGCACATTGTCTTATACCATTCCCTCTTTGCCCCTTAAACTTTCATATAACTATGTAAACTCTCAATCCTCCTCCCTCATTTCTTCTACTTGGCGCCTCCACCTGCCTTAATATAAGAACATAAACTTTGCCATACTGGGTCACACTAAAGGTCCATCAAGCCCAGTATCCTTTTCCTACAGTGGCCAAAGTCACAAGCACCTGGCAAGATCTCAAAACGTTGATAGATTCCATGCTGCTTCTCTCAGAGCTAAGCAGTGGATTTCCCTAAGTCCACATTAATAGAGGTTTTAGGTTTATGGAGCTTTTCTTCCAGGAACTTGTCCAAACTTTTTTTAAACCCAGCTACACTAACATCTTTCACCACTTCCTCTGACAATGAATTCCAGAGTTTAGTTATGCATTGAGTAAAAAATATTTTCTCCTATTTGTCTTTAATGTATAACCTACTCAGGGCTGGTGCAAGAGTATTAGACATTCTAGGTGAACCTTCTGCCTTGTGCCCACCCCTTCCTGTCATGCCCACCCCCGGTCTCAGTGGTGTGATGCTGGGTGCTGGGACACATGAGGCATCTCCTCTGTCATCCTCAACCCTGCCTCCAGCCCCTGCCTGTCATGAGATGGGCTCGTGCACTCTCTCCCACTCCTCCACGTGGAGAAAGCTGAAGCAAGATGGCAGGAGGCGGTGCAAGCCGCAGTCCAGCTTGAGGGAGCCGCTGCAGGTGAGGTGAGGGGTGGACCAGGTTACTGAATGGCTGGCGAGCTGTCAGTGCCTGTGTGAGAGAGAGAGAAGCACAGACCGGCGCCTGGGGAGGAGGAGGGGGATGCACGTGTGTTCAACTCTCGCAGTTGTCATTCAGTGCAGGGGCGTCTGTGGCAGAAAAATCCACAGAGTGTGAGCCGGGGCCTTCCCAATGAGGCTGGAGCTGGCCCGGCGCATGTTGAAGCTCTTAGTAAGGGCCAGAGGGTGCCTTTTCAGGGGTCAGCTGGGAATCCACATGGCTGCTCTTCAGTGTCCCCTAATGGTTGGCACCCGAGGTGCCTAATGGGGTGCAACGACCCTGCACCTAGTAACTTCATTGACTGTCCCTTAATCTTTATACTTTTTGAAAGAGTAAACAACCAATTCGCATTTAAATAAATCCATGGGTCTAGCACTAAACTTTCAAAAGGGAAACTTTGACAAAATGATGAAATCCACCTCTCAAGGGAGATGGAGGTTAAAGAGCATGCTACCATTTAAGTGAACTGCAGCAGAGGAAAAAAAGAGGACAATACAGCTATATAATATCAGCTGCCAGCCCAGGAAATGCAGAATGAGATTGAAAAGGTTGCCAGACCCCTTACTGTGAGGGTACTTAAATGACCATTGCATAGATGAGTCAGAGACTCAGGTAGGGGATTTGCATGTCACAGCCCTCTGGACTACTGTTGGTAACTTGCAGTGAAATATCACTTTAAATAAAAGGATAGCAAATCCTAAATTACAGAGCTATGACTGAAAAAGTCCTACATTGGAGAATTCTGAATGAGAGAGGGATTTATGAGAAAAATGTACTGAAAAAACAGTCCTAGGAAGCAAACAGATTCTCACCCTGATTAACAAGGGGAGTCAGACCCTTGGGCACCTAGTTCTTAGATAACAGAAAAAAAAGCCAGGCAGGATGGAAGGGTATATGCATATTCTCTTTACAAGGTCCTGCCTAGGTCTTGACCTTTTGGCAGAGAGAAGGTGGACCATCCAGGCTGGGTAACAGCAAATCATTGGCCATAAGCTTAGTGGAGCTAAAATCACTGAAAGCTGAGACTATGGATGGCCTGAATCACTGAATGCTAAATAAGTCATGAGCCTGGTGGAGCTGTATACTCAATACAGGGAAAGCTCTCCTACCAAGGGAGAAGAATCAAAGGATAGCAGCAGATCTGGAGGTGGAGCAGTCCCCCAGGAGGATGTGGACACCAGTGGCAGATCGAGCAGTTCCCCAGGAGGGATTCAACCCCAGTGTAGATTGAGCAGTCTCCCAGGAGGGCATGGACCCCAGCAGGAGATTAGCAGGGGAACCCAGTGGCAGATTGAGTGGTCTCAGAGGAGGATGTGGACCCCAGCTGCAGATTGAGCAGTCTCTCAGGAGGGTGTGGACCCCAGAGTTGGCTTCCGCAGGAGGGTGTGAGCCCCAGCAACAGACTGGAAGGTGGAGTCAGGTCCCCAGGAGGGTGTGGACACCAGCATTGGCACGGACCTTTCAGCAGAGCGGATGCGGCACTGAGGAGATGGCAGTGGTTTAGATACAATGGACCCCTCAGGCCAACTCTGCCCACCAGCCCAGTTGCATCTTTTCACATAGGTGAGACTTGGAAAAAAGGGGGAGGATAATAATAACAACACTTGATTAAGTGGGAATTAAAGAGGTCCCTTCTATTTTATATGGTGGTATACTGTAGAGGGCCAACAACCACAAATTGCCAAATATTAAAGGTTCTTGCTACATTGTAGAAATATATATAGTTGTGTGGCCTGAGACTATTAACATGAGTAGATAAGTGTGCTGTTTAACATCCTACTAGCAATGTACATAGTCATATAGAAATGTATATACCTATATAGTCTAATAAATCTGTGTATATTTGTATATTCTGCCAGCCTTGACACAGTCCCATTTGTGTTCCTAGGTTAAAGTGGGAACACTGAGAGGAGAGGATCACCTTGCTGGTGGCTGAAAGGAATCAGTAAGTTTTTGCTTGGGACATTGTCTTTCTTAATAGTATTGGGGCAAAGTTAACTATTTGGGAATATTATTTAGTGTGTGTGTGTGTGTGTGTGTGTGTGTGTGTGTGTTTGTGCTTTTACTAGTCAGTAAGACAGTGAATAAACAAGTTAGACAGTTTGTATTTTTAAATAGTCAGTCAATAAGGCAGCTAGAAAGCAGTAGGTAGTGTGTTTATTTTTAAAAGTCTGTAAGGCAGCTAGTAAGCAGAACTGAGTGTTTGTATTTAAAAAAAAAAAAAAAAGTAGCCAGGAGCAGTGTATACCTAAGTAAAAAGGTTGAAAAGTTCAGTCTAGTTACTCACCTTTGAAAGGTGTTGAGGTAGTGTGACTTGGTTTGAATAGGCACTAACATTTGTTAATCAAGAGAGCAGTGAGTCACTCTGGCTGACTAACTGAAGTTAGTCTGTTTGTATTTCCCAACCCTCCCACCCCTCGCCCATCCACCCCTAGCTCATCCTTTAATTTATAAGCAGGTGCCACGTTCATAAAAAAAACCCCCAACAACAACAAAAACTTTATTGAGAATTTGATCAGACCCCTGTAGGCCACTACCAGACATATAGTGAATTCACTAATACATTTGAAGGACGTTAATTAGACACATTACTACTCCCATAGCAACCTAAAACGTAACTAGGAACTGATTAAAATTGAGATGAAGGCAGCAGTCCAGCAGAAAGAGAGGGGCTTCCCAGTCTTTTGCATCGAGTGTCACATGTATGAATTTTTACCCACTGGTGAGAAGTTGTACATGTGCAGGCGATGCAAAGAGCTCCTAGCTCTCAGAGAACGAGTCCGATCTCTGGAGGCTTGAATGGCAGACCTGGAGGAGCTGAGGCAGACAGAGAGGTATATAGATGAGACCTTCAGGGACATAGTAGCCAAGTCCCAACTTCAGACTGGCAGCCCTGGTGCTGACTTGGAGGAAGAAGGTTTCATGATTGGAGAGCATCAACCTGGTGTAGCAGGAAAGGATCCTGTAGCAAGGACCTGCTCGCCAGGTGATGCACTATCCTTTCATATCGAGGATATCTCCCCAAGGCCTACTGTCCAGGAGGGAAGGGTTAGGTTGGCCTTCATAGTTGGTGATTCAATTATTAGGAATGTAGACATCTGGGTGGCTGGTGGGCGTGAGGATTGCCTGGTAACATGCGTACCTGGTGTGAAGGTGGCGGACCTCACGCGTCACCTAGATAGGATTTTAGACAGTGCTGGGGAGAAGCTGGCTGTCGTGGTACATGTGGGCACCAACGACAAAGGAAAATGTGGGAGGGAGGTTCTGGAAGCCAAATTTAGACTCTTAGGTAGAAAACTTAAATCCAGAACCTCCAGGGTAGCATTCTCTGAAATGCTCCCTGTTCCACGCGCAGGTCACCAGAGGCAGGCAGAGCTCCGGAGTCTCAATGCGTGGATGAGATGATGGTGCAAGGAAGAGGGATTCAGTTTTGTTAGGAACTGGGGAAACCTTTTGGGGAAGGGGGAGTCTCTTCCGAAGGAATGGGCTCCACCTTAACCAGGGTGGAACCAGACTGCTGGCGCTAACCTTTAAAAAGGAGATAGAGCAGCTTTTAAACTAGAACAAAGGGGAAAGCCGACAGTCGCTCAGCAGCGCATGGTTCAGAGAGAGGTATCTTCAAAGGATACTAATGATGCAATAGAATTAGGGCATCCCGACAGTGAGGTTCCAATAATAAGAAAAGTAGTCCAAGTGACTGTAACTAATAACTCATCTGAGCTAAAAAATTCTAACTTATCCCTATCAATTAAAAGGCAGAATGAAAATACAAACAAAAAACAAACTTTGAAATGTTTGTATGCTAATGCCAGAAGTCTAAGAAGTAAGATGGGAGAATTAGAATGTATAGCAGTGAATGATGACATAGACTTAATTGGCATCTCAGAGACATGGTGGAAGGAGGACAACCAATGGGACAGTGCTATACCGGGGTACAAATTATATCGCAATGATAGAGAGGAGCACCCGGGAGGCAGTGTGGCGCTTTATATCCGGGATGGCATAGAGTCCAACAGGATCAACATCCTGCATGAGGCTAAATGCACAATTGAATCTTTATGGGTAGAAATCCCTTGTGTGTCGGGGAAGACTATAGTGATAGTATACTACCACCCACCTGGTCAAGATGGTGAGACTGACAGTGAAATGCTAAGAGAAATTAGGGAAGCTAACCAAATTGGTAGTGCGGTAATAATGGGAGACTTCAGTTACCCCAATATTGACTGGGTAAATGTATCATCGGGACACACTACAGAGATATAGTTCCTGGATGGAATAAATGATAGCTTTATGGAGCAATTGGTTCAGGAACCGACAAGAGAGGGAGCAATTTTAGACCTAATTCTCAGTGGAGCACAGGATTTGGTGAGAGAGGTAACGGTGGTGGGGCCGCTTGGCAATAGTGATTATAATATGATCAAATTTGAATTAATGACTGGAAGGGGGACAGTAAGCAAATCCAAGGCTCTCGTGCTAAACTTTCAAAAGGGAAATTTTGATAAAATGAGAAAAATAATTAGAAAAAAACTGAAAGGAGCAGCTACAAAAGTAAAAAGTGTGCAAGAGGCGTAGTCATTGTTAAAAAATACAATCCTAGAAGCACAATCCAGATGTATTCCACACATTAAGAAAGGTGGAAAACAGGCAAAATGATTACCGGCATGGTTAAAAGGGGAGGTGAAAGAAGCTATTTTAGGCAAAAGATCTTCATTCAAAAATTGGAAGAAGGATCCAATAGAAGAAAATAGGATAATGCATAAACATTGGCAAGTTAAATGTAAGACATTGATAAGACAGGCTAAGAGAGAATTTGAAAAGAAGTTGGCCGTAGAGGCAAAAACTCACAGTAAAAACTTTTTAAAATATATCCAAAGCAGAAAGCCTGTGAGGGAGTCAGTTGGACCATTAGATGATCGAGGGGTTAAAGGGGAACTTAGAGAAGATAAGGCCATCGCGGAAAGATTAAATGATTTCTTTTCTTCAGTGTATACTGAAGAGGATGTTGGAGAGGTACCCGTACTGGGGAAGGTTTTCATGGGTAATGATTCAGATGGACTGAACCAAATCACGATGAACCTAGAAGATGTGGTAGACCTGATTGATAAACTGAAGAGTAGTAAATCACCTGAACCGGATGGTATACACCCCAGAGTTCTGAAGGAACTAAAAAATGAAATTTCAGACCTGTTAGTAAAAATTTGTAATCTATCATTAAAATCATCCATTGTACTTGAAGACTGGAGGATAGCTAATATAACCCCCATATTTAGAAAGGGCTCCAGGGGAGATCCGGGAAATTACAGACCGGTTAGCCTGACTTTAGTGCCAGGAAAAATAGTGGAAAATGTTCTAAACATCAAAATCACAGAACATATAGAAAGACATTGTTTAATGGAACAAAGTCAGCATGGCTTTACCCAAGGCAAGTCTTGCCTCACAAATCTGCTTCACTTTTTTGAAGGAGTTAATAAACATGTGGGTAAAGATGAACCGGTAGATGTAGTGTACTTGGATTTTCAGAAGGCATTTGACAAAGTTCCTCATGAGAGGCTTCTAGGAAAAGTAAAAATTCATGAGATAGGTGACGATGTCCTTTCGTGGATTGCAAGCTGGCTAAAAGACAGGAAACAGAGAGTAGGATTAAATGGACAATTTTCTCAGTGGAAGGGAGTGGGCAGTGGAGTGCCTCAGGGATCTGTACTGGGACCCTTACTTTTCAGTATATTTATAAATGATCTGGAAAGAAATACGACGAGTGAGGTAATCAAATTTGCAGATGATACAAAATTGTTCAGAGTAGTTAAATCACAAGCAGATTGTGATAAATTGCAGGAAGACCTTGTGAGGCTGGAAAATTGGGCATCTAAATGGCAGATGAAATTTAATGTGGACAAGTGCAAGGTGATGCATATAGGGAAAAATAACCCATGCTATAGTTACACAATGTTAGGTTCCATATTAGGTGCTACTACCCAAGAAAGAGATCTAGGCTTCATAGTGGATAACACATTGAAATCGTCGGTTCAGTGTGCTGCGGCAGTCAAAAAAGCAAACAGAATGTTGGGAATTATTAGAAAGGGAATGGTGAATAAAACGGAAAATCTCATAATGCCTTTGTATCACTCCATGGTGAGACCGCAACTTGAATATTATGTACAATTCTGGTCGCCGCATCTCAAAAAAGATATAATTGCGATGGAGAAGGTACAGAGAAGGGCTACCAAAATGATAAAGGGAATGGAACAGCTCCCCTATGAGGAAAGACTAAAGAGGTTAGGACTTTTCAGCTTGGAGAAGAGACGGCTGAGGGGGGATATGATAGAGGTGTTTAAAATCATGAGAGGTCTAGAACGGGTAGATGTGAATCGGTTTTTTACTCTTTTGGATAATAGAAAGACTAGGGGGCACTCCATGAAGTTAGCATGTGGCACATTTAAAACTAATCGGAGAAAGTTCTTTTTCACTCAACGCACAATTAAACTCTGGAATTTGTTGCCAGAGGATGTGGTTAGTGCAGTTAGTATAGCTGTGTTTAAAAAAGGATTGGATAAGTTCTTGGAGGAGAAGTCCATTACCTACTATTAATTAAGTTGACTTAGAGAATAGCCACTGCCATTAGCAATGGTAGCATGGAATAGACTTAGTTTTTGGGTACTTGCCAGGTTCTTATGGCCTGGATTGGCCACTGTTGGAAACAGGATGCTGGGCTTGATGGACCCTTGGTCTGACCCAGTATGGCATATTCTTATGTTAAATCCCAACCACTAACACCTTTTTCTCCAGGTGGAGGCACCAGGCACCAAGAATGTGAGTACCAAAGGAGTCTGCCCTGGGGGGGGGGGGGGGGTTTGTACCCGCCAGGTTGGTCTCAGACCCAGGACCCACATTCCATACATTTTTGGAGACACTCCTGGGACTGGAAGATTAGGAAAATTGGATGCTAAGGATGTATTGGTGATGAAACCTTGGTGTTGAGGTGAAGGACTTAACTTGTCACGGGCTATACTAGTGAATGTTGTCCCCGAAGAAATGGAGTCATCTGCCATTGAGTAGGTTCTAAAAGGTCTCAAGATGGGAAAAATAAAGGTTAGGGGGAGATTTTATGATGATGCAGAGGGGAATGTGAAAGTTTTCTGTACTTGTGCTATGGATTTAGATAATAACAAATCACCCCTTATAGTTTTGCTAGGAGAAGAGGTATCTGTTTACTTAATGTAGTCACTATGGGGAGTAAAGTGTCTATTCCCCTTAGCCCCAGTGGGAGGGTGGATGTTCTATCCCAGCTTCCTGGTAGTTGGCAAGAACAATTACAGGCCCTATTAAGAAGTAAAGGAAAAACTCTGCAGGATGTAGCAGGGATTCTACCCCAGGTGGGACAGCTAGCCTATTCCCCTGACACACTGATTAGTACCATGGGAAAGGTGCTAGAGAAGTGGCTACAGCCCCACTATGATACCACTCCATACAAGAGGTTGAGAGTATTCTCCGGAGTTGAGCCCACCCCACCAGGAGAGGAGGAATTTGATCACTGGATGGTCTTGGCCTTTCAGATGCTACAAGAATGGCAATGCATTGAGTTGGAGAAAAAAGAAGAGGGTGGTGGAGTGTTTGTGTGCCCCTGCCCTTGAGCCAATAATGTCTCTGACTCTTTCCAAGCCTGAATCTACTTGGAAGGCATGTATGGTAATAGAGAAGACAAATAGGATTGCTTTAGCCACTTTAAAATGACCATGCAGAGGCCTGGGGAAAAGCTCTTCCAATATGCATCCTGTCTAGAGCATGTCCTACTGAAATATGTGAGGAAGGGGGTGATCATGGCACAGGACATGGACAGGGCTCAAATTGAACAGGTAGTCAAGGGGGGCCTTATGCTCAGATGTGACTGTGATCAAAATTGGATTAGCAGAAAAGAGGAGGGGCCCTCCTCCCTTTGCTATTGTAATGAGGGGGATCAGGGAAGAGGAAGACCGAGAGGCTATGAGGAGCTCTCTAAGTCATCCCAACAGAGAGGGACCCTACCTCAAATAGTAAGGGAGAATAGTACCCAAGTTTAAGACCCAACTGGATCATCCAAAACCCCCTGCTATGATTCAGAATCCACAGGAACAAAGGGGTGGGGGAGGGTCTGAGTGGGATGTGGGGTGTGCAAAGGGTATAGAAAGAACACCACATATGTCTTATAGATGACACCCCATTCCAGGAAAGGCCAAGGAGAATAGCCCCAGGTGACTTAGCTAATATGAGAAGACATCTGGAGGAGCTCAGGCAGGCAGGGATTATTACTAAATCACATAGTTCTTGACTCTCTGACTGGAAATCAATGGTTCTCTATCCTGGACCTACGCAGTGGGTATTACCAAATACCAATGAGCGAGGTAGACAAGGAGAAAACTGCATTTATATGTCCACTAGGGTTTTACCAAGTTTACTGACTCCCCCAGGGTGTCTCAGGTGCCCCAGCTATGTTTCAAAGGTTAATAGAGAAGGCTGTGGGAGACAAGAATCTATTAGAAGTGCTAGTATACTTGGATGACCTGATAGTCTTTGGGAAAACCCCAGAGGAGCATGAAGAAAGGCTACTCAAGGTACTTGATCAATTGGCACAGTGTGGCCTCAAATTATCATTGGGCAAATGCAAATTTTGTCAAGCTGAGGTTAAGTATGTTGGGCATATTGTTTCTAAGGAGGGAGTGGGCACAGACCCTATTAAGATAGCTGCCCTCACCACCTTGCCCTGTCCAGCCAACCTCAGAGAGTTACGTTCCTTTCTTGGGTTTAGTGGTTATTACAAATGGTTTGTGAAAGATTATTCAAAGATTGTAAATCCATTGTTGGGGCAGATGCTTGGTTACCCACCCGTGAACAAGAAGCAGAAGCATAGGGTGACTGACAAGAGGGAATATTACAAGGTATCAGGGTCCTTTGGTGTAAGATGGACTCAAGAATGTGAGGTTGTTTTCAGAAGTGACTGTAAAATGCGCCAGTACATGCTTTTGCTGACCCAGCAAACCCTATGAACTGCATGCTTGCCTGGAGGGCTTAGGGGCAGTTTTATATCAGCCACTTTCAGAAGAACTAAGATCTGTGGCCTATGCAAACCGCAGTATGAGTAAAACTGAGAGAAACTACCCTGCTCATAAACTGGAGTTCTTAGCCCTTAAGTGGATGGTTGTGGACACATTCAGGAATTACCTATATGGGGTTGAGTTTAAGATGAAAACAGACAATAATCCACTGACTTATGTTTTAACAACCGCAAAGTTGGATGCAACTGGGCACCGGTGGTTGGCAGCATTAGCCCTTTACAACTCAGTTTGTAGTACCGACCTGAAAGTGCAAACAGGGAAGCGGATGCACTATCCCAGCGGCTCCACAGGGGTGACACTACCCACAGGTATTGGTACAGTTTATCAGAGACTGGAGTGGCAACAGTGTGTAACCAGGTGGGGAATGGGAGTGAAGGTGATACTGAGAACCTATGTCGTGCTGCAGGCAGCTTGGGGTTCCCCCCCAATAGCATTCCCCCTGCCTACTGTGATGTTGTGTCTTTGGTCTCCACTAACATGCCAAGATTGACTTTGCAGGACATTCAACAAGCACAACAGACTGACCCTTAATTGGTGATGTGCTCAGGGTCAAGGAGAGAAATCTGGGGGTACAAGCAGTCCATCAGAGCCACCTAGACACTCGGTTGCTAATCAGAGAATGAGATCGTCTATTTGTACGGAATCAGGTTCTGTACAGAGAAAGGAAAGATACCAAGTTGGGTAATCCCGAACAACTGTGTTTACCAAAAATATTCCACAGAACTGAGCTATAGTCTCTCCATGATGACATGGGGCATATGGGGGCAGAGAGGATCCTACAACTGGTGAGGGACTGATTCTATTGGCCTAAACAAGCACAATACATTGAAAAACATTGTAGATAATGTACTAGTTGTATAAAAAGAAAGACCCTACTGCACAGAGCAGCAGAGATGGTAAATATTACTGATCAAGGCCCTATGGACTTGGTGTGTATAGATTTCTTGACTTTAAAAATGGACTCCCAGCATAAAGAGAACATTTTGATTGTGACAGACCATTTCACCAGGTATGCACAGCCATATCCCACGAAGGACCAGAGAGAGAACTGCGTGTTTTCGTGCATCTATGTTTTAGGGTCTATAATTGAAAGTAAAAACATATTTGTGTAAAAATTGATGCTCTGTAATAAGTACAGACAAGAATTGAGCATTTTGTCAAATCATTTCAAAGTTTTGATAGGACAGTTTATGACAACAGTGGTTTCTTTACTGTTAGTATCATACAATTTCAATAAAAAACCTCATTATAGGGTGGAGGAGAACTTTTTACCTCTACATCTGCGGTGAGACTCACAAAATTGCAAATACTTTCTGAAGGGGTGAGGGATTCCTGGCCCCTGGAGCACCACCCACGAACCAGCAACGCTGACGTCATCAAAAGGGGACTGGCGTCCTTTTAAAAGCCAGTCCACCTTGGCGCTTGTTGGTGGAGGAGCAGGTAATCAGGAACTTTTACCTCTACATCTGCGGTGAGACTCACAAAATTGCAAATACTTTCTGAAGGGGTGAGGGATTCCTGGCCCCTGGAGCACCGCCCACGAACCAGCAACGCTGACGTCATCAAAAGGGGACTGGCGTCCTTTTAAAAGCCAGTCCACCTTGGCGCTTGTTGGTGGAGGAGCGGGTAATCAGGAACTTTTACCTCTACATCTGCGGTGAGACTCACAAAATTGCAAATACTTTCTGAAGGGGTGAGGGATTCCCGGCCCCCGGAGCGCCGCCCATGAACCAGCAACGCTGATGTCATCAAAAGGGGACTGGCGTCCTTTTAAAAGCCAGTCCACCTTGGCGCTTGTCGCCGTCCCGGCACGTGTCGTCATTGAGAGGCATGTGGCCCTGCTTGGAACTGTTGAAAGTGAGTAATTACCTTTAAAAATATTCTTAACGCTCCTAACCCACTCAGGATAGGTTGTTAAAATGAGAAGACTATAGAGAGAGTTAAATTTGGTATCACAATAATATTCTTAAAACAAAATGCCACATACAAAAAGAAAGGCGAAGATAAAAGAGGTAGTAGCATCCTCTCCACTATCTGAACCGCTTCAATTACAGATACCAGCCTTTTTCTCATCAACTCCTAGAACACAACCGGAGGAAGTGGCCATTGTAGATAAAGGCATTGAGCGGATGCCTGATCTACCGACCAAAACATCTCTTAGCCCCAGAGCCCCGTGTACCCCTCCTCCGCCACAAATAATTCCTGCAGAAGTATTTCAACTTTCTACTTTAATAAATAAAGGCAATGGAGAGGACCTGGCTAATAAAGGGAAAGGAGAATCAGGAATAGAACTGAAAATATTACCAACCAAACCAAATGAGATAACAATGGAGTCTTTATGGTCAGCTATTGTATCTCTTGAAAGTGCAATAGTAAAATTAATGAAGCAAACAACGGATGCAAATCTTCAATCAAAAAATATAGAATCTTCTATTGCAAAGATAGATAAAGAAAAAGAAGTGATGGAGAAGAGATTAAGTACACTTGAAACCTGTCATCAAATGTTTACAAAAACTGAGATACTCCATAATAAAAGATTGGAAATGATTGAAAATCAACAAAATTACTTAAATTTAAGAGTATTGAACTTTCCCAAGCTTAATTTGGTGTCACCTTTAGACATGTTTAAGGAGTATTTAACTCATATATTGAAATGGCCTGAAAAATCTATGCCTACTATATTTAAAATATATTATGTTGACATTAAGAGTAATACTGTAGAAGGGAATAAAGTCGAAGAATCATCATTAAATTTATCGGATGTATTAGAAGCTACTATAGATTCTAAAATCGAAACTAGAACAACATTACACGTTTCTTTTGTATTTGCAACGGACAGAGATGCTGTGTTTAGATTATTTATGAGGAAAAGAACAGAAAATTTCCATGGTGGAAAAATCTGGGTTTATCCCGATCTTTCCAGAACAACTCAGTTAAGGAGGAAAAAATTCCTAGAATTAAGAACAGAAGTGGAAAGTAAAGATGGGAAAATGACTGTAAAATATCCATGTAAGTGTGAAATTTGGAGAAGTGGTCAAAAATATGTTTATTTTGAAGTTACACAATTACGAAAATTCCTTGATTCTTATTCTCCTTGAAATTAGCATTAGGTACGAGGCAGTTTAAATATAAATATCTAGGAGAAGTCTTTTCTTTTCAATTGTAAAAGGGTTTCCCTTAACCACTCAAACTTCTTTATTCCTATCCTGGTGCTTTTCAGTATATCTCTTTGGGCCTCATTTTCCAATATCGCAGTGGTAATGCATGAGGGGGCGTGTACCATGCAAATAAGGCATTTTTTCGTGCAGCGGGGAAACATTGTGGCATGCGATGTTTTCGCCAGTTGCAGAAATGGATTTGCACATCATGATGTTTTTGTGATTCCATCATGCACCTTTGAGAGAGAGAGAGAGAGAGAGAGAGAGAGAGAGAGAGAGAGAGAGAGAGAGAGAGAGAGAGAGAGAGAGAGAGAGAGAGAGAGAGAGAGAGTTGCTATAATGTCTCTTCCCTAGACAGCTATTTGTATCCCTATGGGAGGGCCACCTAGTAACTCGAGGTGGGGATTAGGTATGAGCGTAGGGGGTTGGGGGCCACTTTCACATTCAACATGAGACGTACGGAAAGAACAGTGGTCTCTAGTGAAGATTGGCTGGCCGTCGGAGTGAGGAAACTCACTCCAAGAAGAGATTTGGGCAACATTCTTTCAACCTAGCTTGTTGTTGCCCAGGTAGAGTGTCCATCAAGCTAGGTTGAGAGAATGTTGCCCAAATCTCTTCTTGGAGTGAGTTTCCTCACTCCGACGGCCAGCCAATCTTCACTAGAGACCACTGTTCTTTCCGTACGTCTCATGTTGAATGTGAAAGTGGCCCCCAACCCCCTACGCTCATACCTAATCCCCACCTCGAGTTACTAGGTGGCCCTCCCATAGGGATACAAATACCTGTCTAGGGCATAGGCACTATACCAAGGCAGTCTCTCTCTCTCTCTCTCTCTCTCTCTCTCTCTCTCTCTCTCTCTCTCTCTCTCTCTCTCTCTCTCTCTCTCTCTCTCTCTCTCTCTCTCTCTCTGTCATGGACCGCAATAACCCTTTACTGGCCCCTAGCACACAATGTAACATGAATGAAAGGGTTGTAGCTATTAGCTGCGATAGGAGCCACACTAACTTTGCGGCACACGATAAATTGTTTCCTGCTTTACATATGCTCCGCCCCAACCCTGCCCCCTGAATACCAAATTACAAATTTGCATTCGCAAATCTCGTTAATGGCTGTTAGAGTGATTTGCGAATGTAACTCCTTGGAAAATGACCCCTTTTATTTCCTATCTTACAGATCAGAAATAAAAATAGTGTTAAGTATATGCTTTCTTATAAATATTGAGAATCTGTACTTATTTTTTCTTCTTTGTAAGATTGTAAAATCAGCATAAATAAAAAATTAAAAAAAACCCCCAACCTCATTATAGGGATTTTTTGTTGATAGTAAATGTTTTTCAACTGAACATAAAATTAGATGCAATAATCAACAAAATCTTTAAAAATAAAAGTCAAAACATTGACTCTGCATGTATAGTAAAATCTAAAAATGTATTATAAACTGCTGGAAATGGCTACACCCTAGAACCGCGAATGTGCACGTTTTCATGCACCTATGTTTTAGGCTCTATAATTGAAAGACAAAAATATATTTATGTATAAATTGATGCTTTATAATAAGTACAGACCATATTTAATATTTTGTCAAATTATTTTAAAGTTTTGATGGTACAGTTTGTGACAACAGTAGTTTCATTACTGTTAGTATAATACGATTTCAATAAAAGAACTCATTTATTTATTTATTTATTTATTTATTTATTTATTTATTTTGGACTTTTATATACCGACATTCATGTAGAAAATTTACATATATCAGTTTACAGTGAAAACACAAAAGTTGTAAATAGCATTACATAGAACAGGGTGACATGGAACTGGGAATAAGGGATCAAAAACAAAGGTAAATAATGACAACTGAAAAATTGTGAGCCACGTGAGGATTAGAATGACTCTTAAACAATATCAAATCAAGCAATGAGAATAAATATACGATGATGATAAGGCATTAAGGAAGTCAGAAAGTATGTTCAGTCTAGACCAAGCCAGATGGCAGAGTCCATTCCGGGCGAGAATGGAGCACAAATGACCTAGAAGAGAGGGAACATGTATTTCCTTGTGAGTGTGAAGCAGTATCGATTAGTGTTCCGGGATGGATCTTCCTGATTTCCGGGGGGGGGGGGATCATCTGGATGAGGAAAGGCTTGTTTGAAAAGCCAAATTTTAAGGTTTTTTTTTAAAGTTAGTGGGCAAGATTCTAGCTGGAGCTCTGGGGGAAGAGTGTTCCATTGAGAGGGACCAGCAGTGGATAGGGCACGTTTCCTTAGGGCAGTCTTAATTGGGGGGGGGGGGGGGGGCATAGAGAGAGCCTTTGTAGGCAGATCTTACAGGTATGGAGGATTTGTGGAAACGAAGAGGTAAGATAAGATCAAGAGGTATTAGATTGTGTGCAAGGCTTTGTGAATTATCATAAGGACTTTGTAAAGAATTCTAAAATTAATTGGTAGCCAATGTAAGTCACAAAGTATGGGCATGATGTGCTCTCTTCTGTTGGTGTTGGTCAGGATCCTCGCGGGGTCTGCAGAGGTCTGATTGTATTTGCTGGGAGACCTAGGAGGAGAGAATTACAGTAGTCAAGTTTTGAAAAAATGATGGATTGCAGCACCGTACGGTAGTCATGGAAGTGGAGGAGGGGTCTTAGCTTTTTCAGAACCTGTAATTTGAAGAAACAGTCCTTTGTTGTAGTGTTGACACATTTTTTTAGGTTAAACTGATTATCCAGAATTACGCCCAGGTCTCTGACATGCGGGGAGAAATTCAATTGGGAAGTGATTGGTATGTTGGTTAGACCATTATTGACGTCTTGGGAGATGATAAGAATCTCCGTCTTATTGGTGTTAAGGACTAGGTTAAGGCTAGTGAGTAGGTTGTTGATTGCTTGGAGGCAATTGTTCCAGATATTGAGGGTATTGGTTAGGGAGTCCTTGATGGGGATGAGTACTTGAACGTCGTCAGCATAGATGTAGTGGGTTAGCTTAAGACTGGTAAGAAGCTGGCAGAGGGGAAGAAGGTAAATGTTGAAGAGGGTTGGAGAGAGAGATGAACCTTGTGGGACACCCAGGGTGTAGCAGACGGAGTGAGATTCTTTGTTGTTAATTTTGACCTTCAAACATCTGTTATTCAGGAATGACTTGAACCATCTGTGTGCCGTACCAGAGATACCAATGTCTGAGAGGCGATCTAATAGAATTGAGTGGTTCACTGATAGTAGGGTTTTGTTTTGTTGATAGTAAATGTTTTTCAAGTGAACATAAAATTAGATGCAATAACCAACAAAATCCTTAAAAACAAAAGTTAAATCATTGACTGTGAGTATACAGTAAAATCTAAAATGTTACTACAAACCAGCAAGAGTGGCAAACATTCTAGAATAGCTGTGTGCATGAAAATATACAATTTTGTTTTAGGCTCTATAATTGAAAGAAAACTTAAGAATTACTTACAATACAAATTAAAATATCTATCTTTCACTTTTAATAGCTTTTTTTTCAGGTATCAAATGATATTTTTTACATCACAGTACAGTTTCACTAGAATTGCCACAGGTATATTGTTATACAATCGAGAAGTGTGAAGGCTCACACAATCAGTGTACATGAGCACAGCAGATTGCAGTTCCATGACTTTTCATCATTTATGACTATCAGTATTGCAAATATCCACAATGTAATTCAAGTTGGGCCTACATGTATTGTATGATATACAGTATCATTTACCTGACTTGATATAATCAGGCCTGTAAGACAGCTGCATTATTCTCTTTCTAATATAATTTTGTGTAACATGCTTGCACATGTCTTGGTTTATTTTTTCTGTTGTACACATTGCCCTGACTTCAGTATGTCAGACAGCTTTAATTATGTCACACAGAGGCACAGAAACACCTAATTACAGTCTTTGCCAAACAAAGGCTAAATTCAACAACAACAATCAAAGAATCAAGACAGAAACAGAAAGAAAGGAGAGAAGGGGGAAGCTGTGATGAGTCAAATGTCAGATTTGAAAACATCCTGTAATACTGTAATATGCATCTCATACCTCCTTTGCTCTCTACACTCCCCTGGGAAACTGAACTTAGGAACTTGCATGTCATCACTAATAATAATAATAAGATTATATGATGACCTTCAGTGTCTGGAAATTTTACCCCCTCCCTATTCAGTTTTTGCTCCACATATGGTCACATTCTAGAAAAGCCAGCAGCACATGCACCAGTGAATGTTTCCCTCTTTCTGCTCATCCTGATTCATTTTCTGAGGTACTTTGACTTCTATCTGCACTCTTTCTGTTTCTATTTCTAGCTGTACTTACCTCACTTAGGAGCCATGAACTGCAACATTTGACACCTGGATTTCGTCGGGAATAGCTGTCCATCTACTGTGCCATAAATGAATAAATAAATAATAAAAAGAAAAAGAATTGTGGTCCAGCTTTGTAGCACATTTGTATGTTTATAATAAACCTATTCCAAATCTCTGAAAACAGAGTAAACTTATCAACTCTCAGTTTCTCTGCCGAAAGCTAGACACACCCAGAAATTATTTTATGCAGGGAACCATGAGATGAGAAAAAGGGAAACAAACAGAAGATAAGTGGCCCAAATACAGAATGACAGTCATAAAGTAATCTGTATATGTGGCAGAGAATCTAAATCATAAGATACCACAGGCTAACACTGCATGTCAGTAAAATATAGTAAATAGTACAGCACAAGCTTACATGAATGAAAACAGGCATGAAAACATGAATTTGGTGGTTGATAAAGTAGCTCAATGTAGCTCAAAACCAAAATAACAATCAAAAAAGTGATCTGTAGATGTAGAAGAGATTCTAAGCCATGAGATACCACAGGCTGACACTGTTGGCATAATTTAGAAAATAGTAAAGTACAAACTCACATGTTTGAAAATAGCATAAAAACATGCATGTGGTACTTGATAAATGGCTCAAAAACACAATAACAATAAAAAAGTGATCTGTATATGTTGCAGACGTTCTAAGCCATGAGATACCACAGGCTGTCACTGGCTATCAGCATAATACAGTAAATAGTACAATACAAACTCACGTGCAGAAAACATGCATGTGACAGTTGATAAGTGGCTCAAAGTGGCTCAAAAACACAATGAAAATAAAAAAAATTAATTTGTATAGGTAGCAGAGAGTCTAAATTATGAGGTACAAAAAGATGACACTAAATATCAGCACAATACAGTAAATAATACAGTACAAACTATCATGCATGAAAATGTGCACTTGGCGGATCTAGGATGTTTCAATATTTGCAGAAAAACTGAAGGAGTTGGGGGAGGTCAAATTATCAGAAATTGAAGGCTAGTATAAATGGAATAAAGTCATGACGTTTCAATCTACTGTGATAATTTTTACCTATTCTGCAAGCATTTAAATTTCTTAGATACACGAAAATGTGCACTCAGCGGTTCCAGTTTAAATTTGATGTATCACTTTTCTTACCACAAATCAGAGCAATTTACAATAAAAAGTAAAAAGTAACATAAACAAACATTATAAATTACTAATCATAATGTAAAACATAAAATAATAGAGCATAAAAATAATAAAACATACAATAATTCAGTAGAATAACATTATAGAACTTCAATCTGGAAAATTATAGAACTTCAGTCTAGAAAAGCCTTGACAAATACAATGGTCTTCAGTAGTTTCCTAAATTTAAAATATTCTTTTTCAAGGTGAACTGTAAGAGGTAAGGAATAGGGATGTGAATCGGGCTTCGGAAGATTGAAAATATTGTCGATATTTTCAAAATCATCAGAAATCGGGGGCTCCCCCAAAATGATAGGAAAACCCCACGATATTGATCATGGGGGGTTCCCTTATCATTTTGGGGGAGGGCAGGAAAAACGGCACATAAAAATAACCCTTAAACCCACCCTGACCCTTTAAAAGTAACCCCTTAGCTTCCCCCACCCTCCCGACCCCCCCAAAAACCTTTTCAGGTACCTGGTGGTCCAGTGGGGGTCCCGGGAGCGATCTCCCGCTATCTCCCGCTCCGAGCCGTCCTCCCGCTCCCAGGCCGTCGCTGCCACTAATCAAAATGGCGCCGATGGCCCTTACCATGTGACAGGGTATCCGTGCCATTGGCCGGATCCTGTCACATGGTAGGAGCACTGGATGGCCGGCGCCATCTTGTGCTCCTACCATGTGACAGGGGCTGACCAATGGCACCAGTAGCCCCTGTGACATAGTAAGGGCAAAGGCTATCAGCGCCATTTTGAATACTGGCAGCCGATGGTCCAAGTGCAGGAGGTCGCTCCCGGACCCCCGCTGGATTTTGGCAAGTCTTGTGGGGGTGAGAAGGGTCCCCCAAGACTTGCCAAAAGCCCTGGTGGTCCAGTGGGGGTCCAGGAGCGATCTCCTGCACTCGGGCCATCGGCTGCCAGTAATCAAAATGGCGCCGATAGCCTTTGCCCTTACTATGTTACAGGGGCTACCGGTGCCATTGATCAGCCCCTGTCACATGGTAGGAGCACAAGATGGCGCCGGTGCCATGTGAATTGGGTAGATGTGAATCGGTTATTTACTCTTTCGAATAGTAGAAAGACTAGGGGGCACTCCATGAAGTTAGCATGGGGCACATTTAAAACTAATCGGAGAAAGTTCTTTTTTACTCAGCGCACAATTAAACTCTGGAATTTGTTGCCAGAGGATGTGGTTAGTGCAGTTAGTGTTGCTGGGTTTAAAAAGGATTGGATAAGTTCTTGGAGGAGAAGTCCATTACCTGCTATTAAGTTCACCTAGAGAATAGCCACTGCCATTAGCAATGGTAACATGGAATAGACTTAGTTTTTGGGTACTTGCCAGGTTCTTGTGGCCTGGATTGGCCACTGTTGGAAGCAGGATGCTGGGCTTGATGGACCCTTGGTCTGACCCAGTATGGCATTTTCTTATGTTCTTATGTTCTTATGTTCATGCAATAGTGGAGTAACATGATTAAATTTATTTTTAACCAAAAATAAGCTTGGCCACGGAATTATGAACTAGCTATCTCATGTTTCCTCTGATTCTTCTTCCCCACAACTTCAGATTTTTGTCCTTGAAGTTCCTTTTCTATAGGAAATTTTACTTTTGCATATCTTATTGAAGACTGTCAAATATTTGAATGTTTTATTATGTTCTTGTAATCCTCATTCACCAGGATACCTTCCTCGCCCTAGGGAGCACTGGTCTAACTCAACCAAGGTGGAGAAGAAGTTCACTCTCTCCAGGTATTGTGGGCTGGGGGGCAGGATCACCTGCAAGTCCCAAACTAAGCTGAAGACACTTCCCTGAAAAAAACAATGTCCAGACCATAATTGTATTCCAAAATAAATACAGTGTACTTCCAAAATCAACAGTTCAACAACACAAACCACATATCAAATTCACAATCCAGTACAGTTGCAAAATCAGGAAAAAACACAGGTTAAAATCAAAAGTCTCAGTCCACATTCTTCTAACCATTTCTTCCATCCCAGTTATTCTTCTTTTGTCTTTTCCTAGGTCCTCTGAAGTCCCAGACAAAAGTTAAAGTCTCTTTCCTAACTTTTCCTCCCAAATGCTTTTTCTATTAGTTCCTCAACTCCCAAAGACTTTTTATCAGCTTTTCTTCTCACAGTCCAGTTACTCACACAGTACACAGAATGGCTCCAAGGTAACTCGCCCCCTTCTGTAGTTCCTTAGCCCTGTACTCTCCTTTGGGCCCTGCCAGATTCCACTGCAGCTGCTCTCTTTTTCTCCAAAATTCAGTTCCTCACTTTTTTCACTCTTCAGCCTTTGGTCTCCTTGGACTCTTTTTTTTTTTCCTTATATTCTTAGTTCCTCGTTCCTTCCACTTCTGGGTTACTCCTTGAGGGCTTGATGAAGCACCCCAAACTCCTCTCTGCTTTTCAACTCTTTTCTTAACACTTCTTTTAGCAGCTGTATCTTCACAGAAGTACCCAAACAATCAAGGGTGAAATAAGGACAAGATTAACAAAGTCCCTTTTTATGAATATTAGTCATCAAAGAGGATTATACCTTCCTGGAAGACTGATAGTAGGAGTGACTGGTTCTGTCTTAGAACCCCTGTCTCAGTTTGTTGATGTTTTCCTAAAAAGTGAAGTACCTAAGGTTCGTTCCTACGTGAAGAACATGAAAAGCATGCTTAGCATTCTGGAAGAGACTGTCTTACCATCTACCTCGGTACTGTTAGTAACTCTTGACATCAAATCCCTGTATCAACATTCCGCAATTAGCAGCTTTGAAGATTGCAGAGGACACAGTAGAGAGCTGTCCATACCCCCATCACATACCGTCAGCATTTATAGTTCACATAGCAGAATTGGCACTATGCCATAATTATTTTTTTTTTGCCTTGGATGATTTCTGTCTACAACTACATGGTACTTTAATGGGCACCATGATGTCTCCCAGCATTGCCAACCTATATGTGGCATGTTTCAAAGAGGAATTTTTATACAACTCTGAGTATTTCAAGCAAATTATTATGTGGCGAAGATACATAGATGATTTCTTCTTTCTATGGTCATCCATGAAAGCTCATCTATCTGAATTTATAAATGGTTGAATCTACAGGACAAAAATTAGTAATTTTCTTTTGAATATAACCAACAGAATATACCATTTTTTGACATCTGGATTTATAAAGAGGGGAATAGAATCAGTACAACTGCATATCGGAAACCAGTGGAGAGAAATATGCGCTTACATTTTTCAAGCTTTCACCCACGGGCTTTTAGGAACAAGTTCCCCATAGGACAATTCCTATGTATTCACCGTATTTGCTCTACGAAGACTGAATTTTTTATTCAAGCGCAAGTGTTTAGCGCACATCTGATATACCGTGGGTATCCTTTTGATATCGTCAAGAAAGCCTATAAGAGGGCCTCACATGCGGAAAGAACATGGCTACTTTATGATAAACAAGATACAGAAGACATTTCCTTAGTATGTGTACTACAGTATTCCCATTTAGCACCATGCATAACATCAATCATTTTTAAATATTGGCATGTGCTATCTTTACACTCAATATTTTTTAATCCACCTTTGCCTTCAAATGAAGGAAGAACATTAGGGATTTTGTTGTCCACTCCACCATTGTTATGCAATCACCTCTACCTCGAGGCCACAGCCAGTGTGGCCATTGTACATTTTGTACACTTTGTATCCTAAATATCACGTTTGCATAATGGACCCATCCAGGATCGGGCAAAGTCATCAACTTTTCAAGTGCTACAAATTGTCTTTCTACTTTGGTAATTTATTTTATACAATGCTCTTGTCAGAAGATCTACATTGGACATACAGCTATTTTTGATTGCTGCATCCAAATGCATGAATCTGTATTTCTTGGTTACAGAATTTTTGACCATTCTTTAAGCTTTTTTAAATCACTTTTCATTCTCTCTATTCCTTTAGGCATGTCCACCTTGTTGCAGATTTTAGGATAATCTGCCAATAGACAACTTTACCTTCTATCCTTTTCAAATATCACTCATGATATTTAACAGAAGCAGTTCCAAAACTGAACCATGGGCACTCCACTTAACACTATTTTCTCTTCAGAGTAGGTTCTATTTATCATTACATGCTGCCTCCTGTCAGTCAATCAGTTTCTAATTCATTCTCCCACCTTAGCCCCCATTCCCAAGGCTTTTATTTTATTCACCTATTCTAAATGTTTTATTTGTTTTAGAAGGCAGCATGGGGCCTATGAAGCAGCACATACTTACATTAGTTTTTTTTATTCCAACATTTGATTGAGATATCACATTGGTTTACATTCAGGTACAAAGGGCTTACAATCTAAGTTTTTGTACCTCAGGCAATGGAGGGTAAAGTGACTTACCCAAGGTCACAAGGAGTAACAGCAGGACTTGAACCCTGGTCTCTTGGTTCATAGTCCACTGCTCTAACCACTAGGCTATTCTTCAGTTTTCGTAATAGTCTCAAACATCATAAGAACATAAGAACATAAGAAATTGCCATGCTGGGTCAGACCAAGGGTCCATCAAGCCCAGCTTCCTGTTTCCAACAGAGGCCAAACCAGGCCAGAAGAACCTGGCAATTACCCAAACACTAAGAAGATCCCATGCTACTGATGCAATTAATAGCAGTGGCTATTCCCTAAGTAAACTTGATTAATAGCCATTAATGGACTTCTCCTCCAAGAACTTATCCAAACCTTTTTTGAACCCAGCTACACTAACTGCACTATTGTCTAATGGCAGATAGGACTTGGTTACATAAGCAAAGGAAAAATAGAGGTAAACTGAATGTTGTCTGCATAGATCCTATAAATAATGCCTGTATTGAATAGGATTCTGCATATTGGGCAGACATAGATGCTAAAAAAATATAGGTGACAGGGTAGAACCTTGTGGCACACCAGTTATTGGATACCAGGTAGACTGCGCAGAGACTATTCTTGTTTGTTGTACACAGTTTGTCAAATAAAATGAGAACTGTATTGCCAATCCTTGGGTTGGTAAGACTGGGCAAATGTATCTGATGATTTAACATACTGAAAGCAGCTGAGATGTCTAACAACACACGGATACACTTCTTATCCTGGTCAAAGCCTCAGTAAAATGTGTCTAAGCTGGCAATAACAGAGTTTCAATACTCTGGCTTGGGCAAAACCCAGGATTAAATTGAGAGTGACTGGGTTATGTTTTGCTGCTTTTGGGTTGTGGCAGGCGTAGCTCCAAACTCTCTATGACAGATAGTGGGGGAAGGTAGATTAGATTGTGGGTTGGAATACTGTTTTCATTCTGGGGATTATTGTATTTTATATACGGATGTAAGTGATATTGTTTGTGTATATGTATTTAATGATTTTGCATTTCAATTATGCATTGTAAAATATCTTGAGTACTGGTTTACCTAAGAAAGATGTGACCCAAACCTAAGTAATCTAAACATTTTTGTGCTGATGATATTGTACACCAGAGGAAAAGAAACCCCACCCTTGCACAGTGTAACTGAAAGAAATTATTATGGTTGTTAATTTGAAAGGTTTTTCTGAAATGTATTCTTTTGCTGACTGCCATAAAAAAAAAAAAGAACTCCTCTTCCCTATCATGTTCTAAAGATTAATGGGGTTTGGAACCCTTTCCAATCTAGTCTCCTGGAAGTAGGGAGGGGAAACAAGAGAACATAAGAACATAAGAAAATGCCATACTGGGTCAGACCAAGGGTCCATCAATGGTTTCCAACAGTGGCCAATCCAGGCCATAAGAACCTGGCAAGTACCCAAAAACTAAGTCTATTCCATGTCACCATTGCTAATGGCAGTGGCTATTCTCTAAGGGGCGGATTTTAAAACGAGCGCGAATAGCCTACTTTTGTTTGCGCTCCAGGCGCAAACAAAAGTACGCTGGATTTTAGTAGATACGCGCGGAGCCGCTAAAATCCTGGATCGGCGCGCGCAAGGCTATCGATTTCGTATAGCCGGCGCGCGCCGAGCCGTGCAGCCTACCCCCGTTCCCTCCAAGGCCGCTCCGAAATCGGAGCGGCCTCGGAGGGAACTTTCCTTTGCCCTCCCCTCCCCTCACCTTCCCCTCCCTTCCCCTACCTAACCCACCTGCCCGGCCCTGTCTAAACCCCCCCCTTACCTTTGTCGGGGGATTTACGCCTCCCGGAGGGAGGCGTAAATCCCCGCGCGTCAGCGGGCCTCCTGCGCGCCGGGACGCGACCTGGGGGCGGGTCCGGAGGGCGCGGCCACGCCCCCGGGCCGCCCGGGCCGTAGCCACGCCCCCGGAACGCTCCCGACACGCCCCGAAAACACAGCGCGGTTCGGGCCCGCCCCCCGACACGCCCCCCGACACGCCCCCTCCGAAAACCCCGGGACTTACGCGAGTCCCGGGGCTCTGCGCGCGCTGGTAGGCCTATGTAAAATAGGCTTCCCGGCGAGCAGGGCCCTGCTCGCGTAAATCCGCCCGGTTTTGGGCGGATTTACGCGAGCAGGGCTCTGAAAATCCGCCCCTAAGTGAACTTAATAGCAGGTAATGGACTTCTGCTCCAAGAACTTATCCAATCCTTTTTTAAACACAGCTATACTAACTGCACTAACCACATCCTCTGGGAACAAATTCCAGAGTTTAATTGTGCACTGAGTAAAAAAGAACTTTCTCCGATTAGTTTTAAATGTGCCCCATGCTAACTTCATGGAGTGCCCCCTAGTCTTTCTATTATCCGAAAGAGTAAATAACCGATTCACATCTACCCGTTCTAGACCTCTCATGATTTTAAACACCTCTATCATATCCCCCCTCAGTCGTCTCTTCTCCAAGCTGAAAAGTCCTAACCTCTTTAGTCTTTCCTCATAGGGGAGCTGTTCCGTTCCCCTTGTCATTTTGGTTGCCCTTCTCTGTACCTTCTCCATCGCAATTAAATCTTTTTTGAGATGACGCGATCAGAATTGTACACAGTATTCAAGGTGGGGTCTCACCATGGAGCGATACAGAGGCATTATGACATTTTCCGTTTTATTCACATTCCCTTTCTAATAATTCCCAACATTCTGTTTGCTTTTTTGACTGCCGCAGCACACTGAACCGATGATTTCAATGTGTTATCCACTATGACACCTAAATCTCTTTCTTGGGTCGTAGCACCTAATATGGAACCCAACATTGTGCAATTATAGCAAGGGTTATTTTTCACTATATGCATCATCTTGCACTTATCCACATTAAATTTCATCTGCCATTTTGATGCCCAATTTTCCAGTCTCGCAAGGTCTTCCTGCAATTTATCACAGAGCCAAGTAAATTTTGATTGGAAGAATGATTATTTGGTATTTCAATACTTCAAATATATTTTTCTTGTCAGAAACTACTTCACAGCATTTGATAACACATATCACAATAAATGAATAGAAATCAAGCTCAGTTATACTACTGCAATATACTAAGCAGTTTGGGGCAGATTTTAAAACCTACTCGCGCAGCCTACATTTATGCATGCTACCCGGCGCGCACAAATGTACGCTCGATTTTATAACATGCGCGCACATATTATAAAATCCAGGGTCAGCGCGTGCAAGGGGGTGCACACTAGTGCACCTTGTGCGCGCTGAGCCCTAGGGGAGCCCCGATGTCTTTCCCCATTTCCTGGCAGGCGTAACTTGCGTGCACTGGCCGGCTGCTGGCGCACGATCCCCCAGCATACCTTGGTCCCGCCCCAGCCCCGCCCACGCTCCATCCCTTTTTTCCAAGTCCCGGGACATATGCACGTCCTGGGGCTTTCGGTGCCACCGGCCTTTTGAAAATAGGTCCGTGCACGTAACCCCCCTACGCGCGTAAATCCTCCTGGATTTATGCGCACAGGGCTTTGAAAATCTGCCCCTAAATGTCCCACCACAAAACGCTCTTCCCTTTGTTGCTTTCTGACTTTAGTTCAAAACTTTTAAAGAACATTACAAACTCAAGTCCTTCAGACAGAACCAGAAAACAGGTAAGTATCTTGTTTCTTATCTTATTTGGTTGCAAAATTTAAGATCCTTACTGATACTCCAAAGTTATAAAGACTCATGGGGTCATTCTCTAACACTAAGCACATGAAAAGGTACGTTTCGGAAGCGCAAAAGTCACATGCTGACCTTCATTACTAATATTTCTGAAGAGGAGGAGTCGGGGCGGCACCAGGGCCAACGCTGCAGACACATCACTGGTGGTGAAAGATAACATTCCTTATCGCTGCCAGTTTCACGCTGAATAACTACACCTTTTATGGTGTACACCTTTTATGGTGTAGTTATTCGGCGCGAAAGCCAGCAGTGATCGAACCGCGGAGGTGCAATCGCTGCCGGCTATCGCAGGACCACTCCTCCCCCCGCTTTGCCCCCCCCCCCCGCTACCCGTTACCACCGGATTCTCTAAGCTCTGCGACCTTAGAGAATCCAGGCCTCAGTCTCTCTTTTTTCAGGATTTTGACATCTGAAAACTCACCTAGGTAAGTATACATTTGACAAAAGATTGTTTGCATTCATCCAGTCTATGTATCCCATCTGTGTCACTAGTCAATATTATTGATATAAAATTGGCGCGTCCATGTGTGCATGCTGGGAACCGCGTGCACATGGACGACAGTGAGCTGCTTTGAAAATCTACCCCCTATCTCTGTCCTGTTTCTCTCTGCAGCTCCTTTGCCTCCTTTGAATGCAGCGATCTCAGGAATGCAGATTGTTGTCCCAATAGAACCCTCTGTCTTCTTCTCTTTATGGTACCTACTCCCTAAGTATAAAGACTTAAAAGATGGCAAAATCCTGCTACGCTATCTGTGACAATCTTCCACAAGAAAGCTTTGTATGAATGTTGTTAATATAAATCTGGAACCTTGATGAACTATGGGTTCAAATAGCTAGGTACACAATAAACAAAAAAGCAGTGTAGTCAATGTCTTTTTTATTCTGGTATTTCCCAGTTAAACTGCACAGGCACTTTTGAAGATTTTCTCCAAAAAAAGAATATTGGTACAGCTTATACAGGTACTCTCTCATGCTACATCCCTCTGCTTCTTTACAGAACTTTGTCATAAGCCACTCACAACTCCAGGCTTCTCTTAATTTTTCTAGATGCAGTGGTGGGTAATGATTTCTGCCAGGTATCTACAAACTGATTCTAGTCTGAAACACACTGCAAGGGTCTATGGTCTGTATATTCAGTGTTCAGGGAAAAAACAACTTTGTATCAAGGTAACAAGCACTACAGAAGACCTCTAGAGTTCTCTCTTCCAAAGGGAATAAAAAATTGTTACATTGTTCAGCCTGCCTTTGCTTGAGCAATCTTTCAGTAAACTAAAGTTTTCCTGCTGTAGCCAACAATAACTCTTAAAGATATGTAAAAATCACTCTGAACTTCTTATCTTCATATGGATTAGCAGTATTTAACTGGACAGCTTCCCATTCTGACTTTTCTTACAGCCTAAAAGATATTCTTTAGCGTTTACACAAATAATCTCTAATGGATAAGGATTACTGCCCACATATTGATCCAGTTTAATTTGTCTTCTCTATCCACAACTTGTTAGAGGCCCAGCTTTTTACATGCAATCATCCACACATTCACCCAGGCTTTGAAACAACACACAATTAATTCTCTACCTCCAGAAAATAAAAATAGCATTTTTTTCACTAAACATTTTAACAAAAAATTCAGACGATTTCTTTTCAAACCTGAGGAATTTTATAGGTTCTGTGCAAATGAGCTGAACACACTTGCTCTCTTTGATCCTGCAGACAACACCCACTACAGAACCGCAAAGAGCTCTCTGTTTCTGTTTCCCTAGCATGAAGCCTCCTGTTTGTTTTTCCCCTCAGCACAAGGATCTCCTAAAGGCAAACACAATTGCTATGACAACCTTGGTTTCAGTTGGCTGCTATAGATAAACTGTGCTAGACTCCTGGTTTGTTTCCTTTTTCTCTGTTTGGTGAACACCACCCCAGCCAGTGCCCAAACTTCACAAGGTTTTAATACATTTTTAAAAATAAATAAATAAAGGCTAATTCTACTACCGGCGCTACCTTTGCCCTCATTATGTCATACGGGCGCCCGTATGACATAATGAGGGCAAAGGTAGTGCCGGCGCCATTTTGAAGATTGGCAATTCGGCCCGCGTGCAGGAGGTCGCTCCCGGACCCCCGCTGGACTTTTGGAAAGTCTTGTGGGGGTCAGGAGGCCCCCCCAAGCTGGCCAAAAGTCCCTGGGGGTCCAGCGGGGGTCCGGGGCGATCTCCTGCACGCGTGATGTCGGGAGCCAGGAACCAAAATGGCGCCGGCGCTACCTTTGCCCTGTCACATGATAAGGGCAAAGGGCCACCGGCGCAATTTCTCTTAACGCAGACGTGGCCAGAGAGAGGGAGATCACGCCGGGACCCCCCCACTGGACCCCAGGTAATTTAAAACATTTTGGGGGGGTTCAGGAGGGTGGGGGATTTGTTTTAAAGGTTCGGGGTGGGTTTTAGGGTTTTTTTGGTGTGCCAGTTTTCCCGCCCTCCCCCGATTTACGATTTTTAACGATTTAAAAAAAAAAAAAAAACCAAAACACGACGATCAGATTTCCCTCCCCCCCCAGCCAAAATCGATCGTTAAGATGATCGATCACACGATTCACACCCCTAGTAAATGGTGTCGACACTTAGCTTCCTGTTTCATGGGTTAATATTTCAAGGATTGCTGAGCAAAGATGGAATCCACTTTTCAAAGAAGGGGCACAGCATCTTTCAACACAGAATGGCAAACCTACTGAGAAGGGCTTTAAACTAGAATCATTGGTGATGGGTGAACAAAAACCTATGGTAAGTAAAACATTAAATACTCAATTAGAAATGGGAAATATGGGAAAAAAGGCAATATTTGGAAAGCTAGGTACACTAATGCTCATAGTATGGGGATTAAAGTCCCAGATCTAGAGGCAATCATGGAAGAAGTTGATTAAGGTATAGTATCTGTCACGGAGACCTGGTACATGGAAAATCATGACTGGAATATAGTTATACCCAGCTACAATCTATTAAGGAAGGACCGGATAGGAAGGAAGAGAGGAAGCTTGGCATTACAGTATATATAAAAGAATAATATTAAAGCAACAGCATTGCTGGGCTTACAAGGTAAGGAGGAGGCAGTATGGGTTAATCTGGATAGAGGGACTGGAACATCTATTTATGTTGGTGTAATACACAGACCTCCATCACAGACAGAGGAGATGGATAGATATTTAATAGAGGATATTCACAAGATTGCTGTGAAAGGAGAGGTGCTACTTCTAGGGGATTTCAATCTGCCAGATGTTAATTGGGACATCCCAACTGCAGTATCTTCTAGAAGCAAGGAGATCCTGGATTCTCTGCAAGGAGAACTGTTCTGTCAACTGGTAACAGAACCCACACAGGAGGGGAAGATATTGAACCTGGTGCTTAACAGCGAGGACAGTATTTCTGATGTTGTAGTAGATGATCATCTGGGATCCACTGACCACTGGATGGTGAGGTTCAATATTAGAACACAAGGTCCTAGATTCCAGAAAAACTAGATTTCTTAAAATGGGGGAGTACCTCAAGGAGTCATTAGCTAGATTTGAAAATCTAGGGGAAGTAGAAGGGCAGTGGGCAAAACTAAAAGGAGATATAAGGGCAACTAATCTTTTTTATTAGTAAAGTAAATAAAGGAAAGAGGAAAAAGAGGCCATTGTGGTTTTCTAAAGAAATAGCTGAAAAAATAAGGGAGAAAAGGTTAGCATTCATAAACTACAAGAAATCGCAGAAAGAGGAAGACAGGCAACAATATCTGGAAAAATTAGAAGAAGATGGGAAAGTGGTCAGGAATGCAAAAATAGAAGAAAAAATAACAAATATGGTAAAATGGGGGGACAAGGATTTTATTTTAGAAATGTTTGGGATAGAACGAAGTGTAGAAGTAGTATTGTGAGACTCAAAAGTGAAGGGGAGGAAAGAAGATGAAGAAAAAGCAAAATTAAATAACAGACATTTCTGTTTGGTATTGACTGTAGAATGGCCTGGAGAAGGACCATATAAAATGAACACAAATAATTTTATTTTTATTTATTTATTTAAAAACTCTTCTATACTGTCGTTGAGTTGGATAACCATCACAACGGCTTACAAAAAGACAGGGTAATGAAAAAATATGAGTGGTATAGATTACAGATTAACCATGTGCCATCATAGAATGGTAACAATTTAGTATAAAAAACTATGTGTGTAAGTTAAGCTTGTTTGTTAGGAACATATTAGGCAGTTTTAATTTATCATTAAAATGCATTTGTAGGTTACAAGTAATAACTTCTAGTTTGTTGCATCCTTATCCTTCAACTGTTTTTCTCCTTATCTTTATCTCTGTAAAAAGCTTGTTTAAAAAGCCAGGTTTTCAGATTGGTTTTAAATATTTTCAAATTTCTCTGCAGCCTTATTTCGGTGGCATGGTGTTCCATAGCACGGGGCCAGCCAGTGCAGTGCTCTTTCCCTTACTTGCGTGAGATGTGCTGATTTGACCGAGGGGACAGTTAGTAAAGCCTTATTAGCAGATCTCAGGTTTCTTTGCGGGACATGTATGCGCAATGCAGTGTTAAACCAGTCTGCTTTTTCATCATGGATTAGTTTGTGAATTATACATAGTGGGGCGGATTTTCAGAGCCCTGCTCGCCTAAATCCGCCCAAAACCGGGCGGATTTAGGCGAGCAGGGCCCTGCGCGCCGGTGAGCCTATTTTACATAGGCCTACCGGCGCACGCAGAGCCCCGGGACTCGCGTAAGTCCCGGGGTTCTCCGAGGGGGGCGTGTCGGGGGCGGTCCCGGTCGTCGTGGCGTTTTCGGGGCATGTCGGCAGCGTTTTGGGGGCGGGTACGGGGGCGTGGCTACGGCCCGGGGCGGTCCGGGGCATGGCCATGCCCTCTGTACCCGCCCCCAGGTCGCGGCCCGGCGCGCAAGAGGCCCGCTGGCGCGCGGGGATTTACGCCTCCCTCTGGGAGGCGTAAATCCCCCGACAAAGGTAAGGTGGGGGCTTAGACAGGGCCGGGTGGGTGGGTTAGGTAGGGGAAGGGAGGGGAAGGTGAGGGGAGGGCAAAAGGAAGTTCCCTCCGAGGCTGCTCCGATTTCGGAGCGGCCTCGGAGGGAACGGGGGTAGGCTGCGCGGCTCGGCGCGCGCCGGCTATACAAAATCGATAGCCTTGCGCGCGCCGATCCAGGTTTTTAGCAGATACGCGCGGCTCCGCGCGTATCTACTAAAATCCAGCGTACTTTTGTTTGCGCCTGGAGCGCAAACAAAAGTAGGCCTATTCGCGGAGTATGAAAATCCGCCCCAGTGTCTTATATTGTATTCTTTGTTCAATTGGGAGCCAGTGTAAATCGGCGAGTGTTCCTGTAATATGGTCATTCTTTTTTTTGCCAGTCAAAATTCTAGCAGCTGAATTTTGTAATATTTGTAGTGGCCGAATCATAGATTGTGGTAGTCCTAAAAGCAGGGAGTTACAATAATCTGTGCTTGCGAATATCATTGCCTGTAGAACTGTGTGAAAATTGTTTAGTGTTAGTAGATGTTTTAGTCTTCTTAGGATCATTAGTTTTGCGTATCCTTCTTTTATTTTCAATGAGATGTGTTATCTAAGGGGCGGATTTTCAGAGCCCTGCTCGCCCAAAACCGGGCGGATTTACGCGAGCAGGGCCCTGCGCGCCGGGAAGCCTATTTTACATAGGCCTACCGGCGTGCGCAGAGCCCCGGGACTCGCGTAAGTCCCGGGGTTTTCGGAGGGGGCGTGTCGGGGGGCATGTCGGGGGCGGGCCCGAACCGCGCGGCGTTTTCGGGGCGTGTCGGGAGCGTTCCGGGGGCGTGGCTACGGCCCGGGGCGGCCCGGGGGCGTGGCCGCGCCCTCCGGACCTGCCCCCAGGTCGCGTCCTGGCACGCAGGAGGCCCGCTGACGCGCGGGGATTTACGCCTCCCTCTGGGAGGCGTAAATCCCCCGACAAAGGTAAGGGGGGGGTTTTGACAGGGCCGGGCGGGTGGGTTAGGTAGGGGAAGGGAGGGGAAGGTGAGGGGAGGGCAATGGAAAGTTCCCTCCGAGGCCGCTCCGATTTCGGAGTGGCCTTGGAGGGAACGGGGGTAGGCTGCGCGGCTCGGCGCGCGCCGGCTATACGAAATCGATAGCCTTGCGCGCGCCGATCCAGGATTTTAGCGGATACGCGCGGCTCCGCGCGTATCTACTAAAATCCAGCGTACTTTTGTTTGCGCCTGGAGCGCAAACAAAAGTAGGCTATTCGCGCTCGTTTTAAAATCCGCCCCTAAATGTTTAGCTGAGGGTCAATTATTACTCCTAGATTTTGTACTTTTAATGCTAACTCAACGGTTTGAATATTTTTGATTGTAATTGTTGGTTGTATATGATGTATGTTTTTAAGTTCAAGGTGTAAGAATTCCGTTTTGTCGATGTTTATTACCAGTTCCATCTGATTTAAGAGCTGTTTGATTATTTCAAGATACATATTGGCAAGTTTCATTGTTTCTTCAATGGTGTTTACAATAGGTAGCAGTAGCTGTATATCATCTGCATATTTGTAATGTATGATTCCGAGTCCTGCTAGTAGGTGACATACTGGAAGTAGATAAATGTTAAAGAATGTTGCCAACAGGGCTGATCCCTGTGGGACACCGGTTTGCGGTTTGGAAGCAAAGTAAACCTCAATCAATTTTCAGAACAGTGTGTTTATGAAGAGCTAACTAAAAAAATAGGTAGGGTGATGTGGCCAGATGGGATATATCTGAAAGTACTAAGAGAACTTAGAGATGTCCTGGCAGCTTGGTTGTCTGACCTTTTCAATGCTTCTTTAGAATCTGGAGTAGTCCCAGAGGACTGGAAAAGGGTGGATGTAGTTCCTATTCATAAAAGTGGAAGTAAGGAAGAGGATAGGAACTACAGATCGATTAGTCTGACCTCTGTGGTGAGCAAACTAATGGAATCTCTGCTAAAACAGAGGATAGTGCAATTTTTGGAATCCAGTGGATTGCAACATCCAAGGCAGCATGGTAAATCTTGTCAGAAAAGTCTGATCAGTTTCTTTGATTGAGTGACTACAGAGTTGGATCAAGGGACAGCACTAGACATAGTGTACTTGGATTTTAGCAAGGCCTTTGACATGGTTCCACACAGAAGACTTATACATTGTGTGCCTTTGGTTTTGATCCTAGATTGACTGACTGGGTTAGAAACTGGCTGAGTAGGAGGAGACAAATGGAGTTTTCTCTGAGGAGGGGTGTGTTACTAGTGGTATGTCTCAGGGATTGTGTTTTGGACCGGCTTTTTTCAACATTTTTGTGAGCGACATAATGGAATGACTGTTGTGAAAGGTTTGTCCTTTTGTCAATGATACCAAAATCTGTAACAGGGAGGACAGCCAGGGAGGTATGGAAAACATGAAGAGGGATCTAGTGAAGCTTGAGGAATGGTTTAAGGTCAGGCAGCTAAGATTTAACGCTAAAAATACAAAGTGATGCATTTAAGATGCAAAAACCAAGGGAAAAGATACAGTATTAGAGGTGATATTCTTCTAAGCACACAGGAAGAGCAGGATCTGGGGGTAATTATATCTGATGATCTTAAAGTGGCCAAACAGGGTGGATAAAGTTAAGGTAAGAGCCAGAAATATGCTTGGCTGCTTAGGGAGAGGAATGGTCAGCAGAAAAAGGGAGGTGATATTGCCCCTGTATAGGTCTGGGAGACCCCAATTGGAATACCGAGTACAGTTCTGGAGACCGCACCTTCAAAAGTATATAAACAGGATGAAGCCAGTTGAGAGGATGGCTACTAAAATGGTCAGTGGTCTTTATTCTAAAGCATATGGGGATAGACTTAAAGCTCTAAACCTGTACATCCTGGAGGAAAGGCGAGATAGGGGAGATATGATAGAGACATTGAAATATCTCAAAGGTTTCCTTGCACAGGAGGTGAGCATCTTTCAATGGAAAGGAGGCTCTAGGACAAGGGGTCATATGATGAGGTTGAAAGGGAGTAGACTCCCTTTCAACCTCATCATCACTCTTAGAAAATATTTCTTTATAGAAAGAGTGGTGAATGCATGGAACAGCCTCCCAGTGGAGGTGGTGGAGACAAAAACAGTATCTGAATTCAAGAAAGCATGGCATAAATACAGGAGATCTCTAGGGAAGTTATATGAATTATAATGCTAAATTATTTGTATGGGTCATACGGTCTTTTTCTGCTGTCATGTTTCAATACAAGAACAAGGAGTCCCAGAACAGGGACACTTTGCAAGGAATACAAGGACAATGGGCCGCATGCAGAGAAGAGACTCCATGCTGAGGCGGGGAGTAACCTGTGAGGGAGGGTTTTATAGGGCTGGCCTTGCTGCAGTCTTCAAGGTGGAGGCTAGAGTGGGTCCGAATGTGGCCCAGTTAGGGCCTCTGCTAGCAGTATCTGCTAGCAGTATCGTTACAGTAAGCTCCCTCTTTTCTTGGGGCTCCTCTCCCCCAATCCCAACTGCCAGAAGGCCTTTGGGCATCTGTAATGGAGCAAGGTAGAAAATGAGTGCCTGCTTCAGAGATGTAATCCATCAAAAAGTGGTGTCTTGGACACTGCAGGTACCACCTGGGACAAGGTCGTGAACGTGGTGGATGCAACCAAAAACGAGGTCTAAGAAGCTGTTGGTGCAATCTGGAGCAGAATATATCTCTGAAGAATTGGCTTGGAGTTCATCAAGGCAAAAGTAGGGACTGGAGCAGTAGCGGCAGCAGGCACTGGGTTCATCGAAGTCATAGCAGGCATAGTCTGCGGCTTGGAGGCCGAGGGTGCTGTCAGAAACAAAGGCTCTGGAGCTGCAAATGCAGCCTGAACTGAGGTCTCTGGTTGTGCTGCAGGAGCAGCCAGGACTGGGGTAGCAGGATTAGAGTACACCTGGAGGGGTGTAGCTGGACCAGAATCTGCCTAGAATAGAGTAGCTGGATAGGAGTCCCTCTCTCTCTCTCGAGATAGCTGGGTCAGAGTCTGCCTGGAGAGGGATAGCTCGGTTGAAGTCTCCTTGGAGTGGAGGAGCCGGATAGGAGTCCGCCTGGAGTGGGACTCATGGCAGGAAATGGCTCAGCTTGGCATCGCAGAGACGTGGCTGAAAATGCTGGAGCCATCAAGGGCACTGTGGGCTTCGCTGGTGGCTGGACAGAGGTTGCTGGATTCACCGTGAACGAAGTCCTTGAATCTGCTGCAGGCACAGGCAGAAATAGAGGCTTAGATGCTGCAAGAGAAGCAGTCAGAATGATAAGATCTGAGAGCCTGCTGTGAGCACAACCTGAGAATGAGTCTTTGGAAATGTTGTAGGAACAGCTTGGCCCAGAATTTTCAAAAGTGCTGCAAGAGTAGTTCAGACTGAGTTCTTGAAATGTGCTTGCAGGAGCAGCCTGGTCTGGAGTCTTTGAAAGTGCTTCTGGCCCCTTAATCCTCAAAGCTGGCCTTGGATTAGGCATATGACTCGAAGCATAGTTTGACTTCTCTTTGGGACGTAGTTGCAGGTCTTGGAATTTGGACGTGAGGGTCTCCACAGGAAAAATGTTCTTTTTGTAGCAGAGTGAGAAACGGGCTCTGCTTGCACTCTGGCCCCAGATGGGCAGGTATGAAGATGGGGTTTGACTTGTTATTTACTTCAGAGCTAGGAACAGCTTTGGCTGGCTGGGACGAATGCACAACAGGACTGGATCTGGCTGGCTGAAACCCAAGCATAATAGCAGGACTGGACCTGGTTTTTGGAAGAGGCTGTGGACTGGCAAGTGTGGGCTTTGAGAAGACTGAGGAAGACTTCACTGGAACTGGAATGGAGGCAGTCTCAGGAGAAGCTGAAACTGAAACAGGCTTTGTCAAGGTAGAGTCAGGCAAAATTGCTGTGAGGAAAGCGCAAGCTACCTTTCCTGTTGCTACAGTAGGTCTCATTAAGGTCTAACTTGAAACCGCTGGTGAGACAGCAGTCTGAGCTTCCCCCTTGTTCTAGTTTAAAAGCTGCTCTATCTCCTATAGAGCAGCTCCTATAGAGCAGCTCTGTGGCCTCTCTTTACCTCTTGCCTTGCTCTGGGCCCTTCCGTGCCTTCTGGCCTTGCTCTGCAGCCTCTCAGGCCTTCCTGCCATGCTTTGTGCCTTTCTGGATTTTTCTGTCTTACTTTACTGCCTTTGGGCCTACTAGGATTATCTTGTTCAGTCTCTTGCCCTTTTGGGCTTTCTTACCATCTAGTCCAATCCCGCTCTTGTCTAGTCTACTCCTGTTTTTGTCCAATCCTGTGTTTGTCTGGTCCTTGCTGAACCCAGTCCAATTCAGTCCCTTGTCTATTCCCCAGGCCTTGCCCTTGTCCTTTGCCTCAGATCCAATCCCAGCAAAGTGCTTTCTATCCAGCTCTCAGCAAGTACCTGTATCCAGCTCTCAGCCAGTACCTGTATCCAGCTCTCAGCCAGTACCTGTATCCAGCTCTCAGCCTGTGCCTACCCTCAGCTTCCAGCCTGCCTTGCCTTATCCAACTAGCCTTGCCTCGTCCAGCCTGCCTTGCCTTATCCAGCCCTCACCCTGACCTCAGCTCCCAGTCTGTGCCCTGATGTTTCATAGAAGACAAGTTCCACCATTCTCCAGAACCGAAGAGCTCAACCTGGAGGAGAGGGGATTGGTTAGGTAGAAGATCAGCTCCAGTCCTGCCCTGAAGCCCTGTACTGTCTCTGTGGGGGGTGCTCCGTGACTCCAGCCTGTCAGTCCATGACAGCGACATACTAGGGCAAATAATAGTGTAGACTTGCCTGAGTACCAGTTGCCTGTCCTGGGGGTTTGTCTGGCCTCAGCATGATGTCATGACTATGTGGGCCAATTTGAAGACATTCCCTAGACAGGGGTCTGTGGAGATCAGGAGCAGGTAGATTAGGCATGAGGTCTTCTAAGGGGTCAGGAGCAGGCAGAACAGTGCAATTTTCATTGCAACAGGCATAGGACTTCTGCCTTACCAGACACCTTCCATTCGAGTTGGGCCCTCTGGTGCTGATGGCTGGCAGGTTTTATGGAGGGTGGTACACAGGGCACCCACTGGTACCGGCAGGCAGTGAGAAGCAAGGGGATGGGAAGGTGCCCTGGCCACACTGAACACAAACAGGCATGAACATCGACAAGACAGGGTCAGACAAACAAGCACAAGGGCAAAGTTAGAAACACACAGGCAAGAAAGGCTACTGGGAGGCCTAATAAGAACAAAGAACCAGGCAAGGCGCAAAGAACAATTAATCCCAGAACAGGGAGACTAGACAAGGAATACAAGACAAAGGGCCACTCCCTGAGGCAGGGAGTAACCTGTGAGGGTTGGTTTTATGGGGCTGGGTTTGCTGTATCATCCGGCCTTCAAGGCGGAGGCTAGAGCAGGTCTGAGCATGGCCCAGTAAGGGACTCTGCTGGCAGGAGGGTCACCTGGCAGCCAGTATCGTTATGCCACATATTAGGGGCTTATTCAGCATCTCTGATTCTTGCACACCTGCCCCAAGTGGTTATTTTTATTTATTTTAGTTGCTTTAACCTTACTTTTAATCTTTTTTGAGCTCCCTGAACTGGGACTGTCACTCACTCATTAATTTAGTGATCTACTTGGGCCTTTCTAGTGTGCCATTGCTTTTGGATAAAATATTAAAAACTGAAAAAATATAGGAAAATCTAAGAATGAAACCCAGCTATATTATTATTGCACAGCACAGAATAGTTAATAGATGCAAAAAAACCTGTGCAGTTGTTCCTTGCAGATTTGAAGAGCAATGGGAGCACACTAGATCCTAAAGGGCTTGTTAGATTAATGACAAGCTTAATGCTGAAAAATGTATGCAAAGCTGACATGCATTTGTATTGAAACATTTAGATGTCTTCATATTGCTGCTAGCGAATATTTCAGTGAATGTTTTTGCTTTTAGTAACACACTTGTTAAATCTTAAGTATCTGACCTTGTCATTTTATCCTGTCATGCCAATATAATACGATCTGATATCACATCACATATGCTGATGGCACCTTTATTATTATTTCATTATGCTTCAGATTGTTTAATCACTCTCTTTAATGATCTTTATATTATGTTATGTTCTTTATTGGTTTTGCTTGCTGATTCTTCAATAAAATGGCAGCGTGCATGAATGCCATTTCACAGCGTATTTGATAGCAGGGCAATGAAAATAGATTCTGAATAGGTATATTTTATTTCCAAATATCATTTTATAGCATGGAACTCAATTGCTATAAGAATTCTTAAATTGAACAGCTGCCCTTGAGGAAACATGATTCAAAATGCACATCTGGGCAGTCAGGCACTCAGATGCTTTCTAGGACTTTTTGCTCTGATGTGCGCATAGCCTACATTCTTGTTTTTCTGCTCCCACATGTAACCTCTTTTCTCAGGGCACCCCATGAAACAGCCAAGGGGTCATGCTCAGATAATGGAGAGTAGGGAAAAACTGACTGCAACTCTGTATGAAGACTTTCTGGGACGTGGGGGAGGCAAAACATAAAAACATGATGGCAGAAAAAGACCATATGACTCATTCAGTCTGCCCATCTATCCAATTAATTTAGCATTATAATTCTCATCAGTTTCTTAGAGATCCCCTGTATCTATCCCATGTTTTCTTGAATTCAGATACTATTTTTGTCTCCACCACTTCTACTGGGAGGCTGTTCCATATATCCACCAGCCTCTCTGTAAAGAAATATTTCCTAAGATTACTCCTGTGCCTACTCGTTTCAGCCTCATCTCATGACCCCTTGTTCAGTTCTAGAGCCTCTTTTACCATTGAAAAAAGCTTACCTCCTGTGCATGGAAACCTTTGAAATATTTGAATGTCTCTATCATATCTCCCCTATCTTGCCTTTCCTCTAGGGTATACATATTTAGATCTTTAAGTCTATCCCCAAATGCTTTAGAATAAAGACCACTGACCATTTTAGTAGCCACCCTCTGGACTGGCTCCATCCTGTTTATATCCTTTTGAAGGTGCGGTCTCAAGAATTGTACACAGTATTCCAAGTGAGGTCTCACCAAGGACCTATGCAGGGGCAATATCACCTCCCTTTTTCTGCTGACCATTCCTCTCCCTGTGCAGCCAAGCATCTTTCTAGATTTTATCGTTGCTTTATCCACCTATTTGGCCACCGTAAGATCATCAGATAAAATTTTCCCCAGATCCTGCTCTACCTTTATGCTTAGAATAATTTGACCTCTAATACTATACCTTTCCATTGGGTGTTTTCATCCTAAATGCATTAATCTGCATTTTTTAGCATTAAATCTTAGCTGCCAGACCTTTGCCCATTCTTGGAGCTTCACTAGATCTCTCCTCATGTTTTCCACTCCTTCCTGGCTGTCCTCCCTGTTACAAAAGGAAACCAGAAGGACCAAGGAGATCACTCACATGGTCTCTCAATCAATAATTCACACACATTAGTTTTTGTTCCAAAATAAACGTTACTTTTACTGAAGAGAAAGAAAAAATTGTGAGGTACAAACAATAGAAAAAAGTTTTAAAAATTTCAAAAGCTTTTCAGCACAAAAAGTATATATTCTCATGCCACTTGAGTAGAAATTGCAGGAAATTGGGACCTCTTCTTGTTAGAACTTAAGAATATAAGAACATAATATATGTTATATTAAGTGAGACCAAAGGTCCATCAAGCAAATCATCCTGTCTCTAACAGTGGCCAATCCAGATCACAAGTACCTAGCAGATCCCCCAAAATAAATCAGTTCCTTGTTGCTCACTCCAGGAGAAAAGTGATGGCTATAATGGTTTATAGCCTTTTCCTTCAAAAACATGGCAAAATCTCTTTTAAACCCAGCTATATAAATTACCTTGATCGTGTCCTCTGACAACAGACTCCACAGTATGATTGTGCATCGAGTGAAAAAAATACTTTTTCTAATTTTTTTTTTTATTTATTCATTTTCAAAACATTACAAAGCATTTATAATCTTTGTACAGTAATACATAAAGAATTTAGTTAGCATTATTAAACAGAAGAATACCAATCTCATAATATTAGCCCACAAAAATATTTCGAGGTGGAGTGGTAATCATAGGAAGCCTCAATATCAACATCCAGAGAGAGAGAGAAAAAAAAAAGAAACTGGTCAAAGCCTGATATTTCTTTATCCCCTTAATGCAGGTTAAGTAATTGGACTAAGCGTGGGTGATAAAGTGCTTATCACCCTTCTTTGGGAACTAAGCCACGTCTTTAGATGTTCCGGCATAAGGAAAACATAGGTACAATTATTAAATTTAACAATACATCTACATGGGTATCTGAGCTGGAAACTAGCCCCAAGAGCTCTAGTTTCCTGCCTTAATACCAAGAAACCCTTCCTGCATTCCTGCGTAGCTTTAGCCAGATCCGGGAAGATCTGGACAAATTGCCCCATGAAATGAGTCTCCATATTTTGAAAATAGCTTCTCATAATTGTCCCAATATCTTTCTCATAGATAAATGAAAACAACAAAGTGGCTCGCTCCACAATCTCAGTAGCCGATGATTCCAGGAAATTTGTCAAGTTTGCAATATCAAGTTGGTTATTTATCCTATTATCTCTTGACTGCTGATAGGGCAAGAAATACACCTTACTCAGTGCCGGTATATCTTCAAGAGATATATGCAAGATTTCAACAAAATACCTCCTTAAAGTAACTCTAGGTAATTCTCCTATAATCTTAGGAAAATTTAAGAGTCTTAAATTGAATCTTCTAAATCGATTCTCCAGCATTTCTATTTTCCTATTGAGGTTGGTGCAATCTGCGATTGTAGTGGTTTGCACAGTTTGGAAATTCTTTAACTGATTTTCGATAACTGTTGCTAGTAATAGCAGTGGCTATTTTCTAAGTCAACTTAATTAATAGCAGGTAATGGACTTCTCCTCCAAGAACTTATCCAATCCTTTTTTAAACACAGCTATACCACCTGCAATAACCACATCCTCTGGCAACAAATTCCAGAGTTTAATTGTGCATTGAGTAAAAAACAACTTTCTCCGATTAGTTATAAATGTGCCACATGCTAACTTCATGGAGTGCCCCTAGTCTTTCTATTATCCGAAAGAGTAAATAACCAATTCACATCTACCCGTTCTAGACCTCTAATGATTTTAAACACCTCTATCATATCCCCCCTCAGCCGTCTCTTCTCCAAGCTGAAAAGTCCTAACCTCTTTAGTCTTTCCTCATAGGGGAGCTGTTCCATTCCCCTTATCATTTTGGAAGCCCTTCTCTGTACCTTCTCCATCACAATTATATCTTTTTTGAGAAGCGGCAACCAGAATTGTACCCAGTATTCAAGGTGCAGTCTCACCATGGAGCGATACAGAGGCATTATGACATTTTCCGTTTTATTCACCATTCCCTTTCTAATAATTCCTAACATTCTGTTTGCTTTTTTGACTGCCGCAGCACACTGAACCAACGATTTCAATGTGTTATCCACTATGACGCCTAGATCTCTTTCTTGGGTTGTAGAACCTAATATGGAACCTAACATTGTGTAACTATAGCATGGGTTATTTTTCCCTATATGCATCACCTTGCACTTATCCACATTAAATTTCATCTGCCATTTTGATGCCCAATTTTCCAGTCTCACAAGGTCATCCTGCAATTTATCACAATCTGCTTGTGATTTAACTACTCTGAACAATTTTGTATCATCTGCAAATTTGATTATCTCACTCATCGTATTTCTTTCCAGATCATTTATAAATATATTGAAAAGTAAGGGTCCCAATACAGATCCCTGAGGCACGCCACTGCCCACTGCCTTCCACTGAGAAAATTGTCCATTTAATCCTACTCTCTGTTTCCTGTCTTTTAGCCAGTTTGCAATCCACGAAAGGACATTGCCACCTATCCCATGACTTTTTACTTTTCCTAGAAGCCTCTCATGAGGAACTTTGTCAAACGCCTTCTGAAAATCCAAGTATACTACATCTACCGGTTCACCTTTATCCACATCTTTATTAACTCCTTCAAAAAAGTGAAGCAGATTTGTGAGGCAAGACTTGCCTTGGGTAAAGCCATGCTGAGTTTGTTCCATTAAACCATGTCTTTCTATATGTTCTGTGATTTTGATGTTTAGAACACTTTCCACTATTTTTCCTGGCACTGAAGTCAGGCTAACCGGTCTGTAGTTTCCTGGATTGCCCCTGGAGCCCTTTTTAAATATACAATGGATGATTTTAATGATAGGTTACAAATTTTTACTAATAGGTCTGAAATTTCATTTTTTAGTTCCTTCATAACTCTGGGGTGTATACCATCCGGTCCAGGTGATTTACTACTCTTCAGTTTGTCAATCAGGTCTACCACATCTTCTAGGTTCACCGTGATTTGATTCAGTCCATCTGAATCATTACCCATGAAAACCTTCTCCAGTACAGGTACCTCCCCAACATCCTCTTCAGTAAACACCGAAGCAAAGAAATCATTTAATCTTTCCGTGATGGTAATGAATTCCAGAGCTTAACTATGCACTGAGTGAAAAATAATTTTCTGTGATTTGTTTTAAATGAGCTACTAGCTAACTTTATGGAGTGTCCCCCTAGTCCTCCTTATTTTGTAATGAAACAGGACCTAATCTACTGACTAACAAAGGAAAATGTAGAAGGTGAATTGATAGAACAACTAGTTCCAATACTATATTGCCAGAAGGTCATGCAACTAGTGCACTTACCGTTTAGGGGTCATCTGGAGGAGAAAAAGACCCAAGAGAAAATATTTGTGATGGGTGGTATAGGTATGAGCCCTTATTGCTGTGGTATAGTTGATACAGCCTCGTAGGCAAACCTACGAGGCCTGCTCCAACAGCTGGTGAACGCACCCTCTAATGGGACAGTCTGGAGCGTCTTCTCTGCCAGCCACCTTCCACACAGGTTGAGCCCTTGGGTTCTGGTGACCGGCAGGGTTTAGGTGGATCCCTAGGGTGGTCTGGTAAACAAGAGTCTGAGGGCTTTCTGGGGTCAGGTCAGGCAGAAGACTGAAGGAGTCACAGACAGGCCAAGGTTGGAGCAGCCAGCATACAGGGGTGGTCAGGTTCAGGCTAGTGATCAGGTCCAGATGTAGGCAATCGTGGTCAGGTCCAGGCAAGATATTGGGTCTAGGTGGCAGGCAATCATGATTAGGTCTAAGTGGCAGGCCGTCTTGGTAGATCCAAGCAAGAGGTCAGAATCCAGAAGTCAAGCCAAGGGTGGATGAAAAAAACAAAACAGAAAACACTGGACGAGACAGATAGGGCAAGGCTAGACAAGGAAGGCTGAACAAGACAAGGCAGGAAATAGGGACACAGAACAACAGGAAGCCAGGAACTCAAAGTAACACTGCTACGGCAGGAGACCCATTGCTAAGGTGTCTTCTGCTCTTCAGAAGGAGCGTTGCCACAGGGGCATTGAGTCAACGTTCCTGTTGTGGGTCCTTTTATATTGTGGTGAGATGGGCATGTGCATGCCTAAGAGCAGGACGTGGAGCAATGGAGCATGCCAGCCTACAGTGCCGTGCTTGGTGGCACTGGGAAGATGGCAGCATCCTGGCCACAGGAAGCTATTGTTGGCATTCTGTGCCGCTCCTGGCAGCATCGGAGTAAGTGCCTCGGCTCACAGGGCGATCTTGCAAGCCATTTTCTTAAAAATATTGGCATAGTTTGTTGCGTGTGCAGGCCGTGGCAGGCCTGCAGCCAGGCCCTCTTACCCTCTACAGTCTAGTCCAGCGTCTGGCTCTACTTCCCTCGCGGTGGAAGGTCGCTGGCTCTCTCCTCGGGCCACCCCCAGTGCTCCTGATGCCAAGATGAACTCCTGTATTCCGCGGCAGGCCTCTCCATGCTGCCTGCGGAGAGATGCCACCATCCAGTGCCACACCCCTCCCTAGGTGCGAGCGCACGCATCACTGTGTCTTTTAAAGGGCCCACGGTGGGAACTTGGCCCCGGCCCCGGATGATGACGTTGCTGAAGCTCCGGTATATAAGGCCAGGCTCGGCTCCTGTTAGTCGCCTTTGCAACAGTCTCCACGCTGGATGTGTACTTCGTTGCCTCCTGGTGATTCCTTCATGTTCCTGGTTCCTGATCCCTTCAAGCTCCTGTTCCTGGTTTGTCTTCGTTGTTCCTGTGTTCATGTACCCCAGACTTCCTCCGGATTGATCAACTCCTGGACCCGACCACTGCTTTGCCTGACTACGCTATTGATCTTCTCTGGACACGACCACTGCTTTGCCTGACTATGCTATTGACCTTCTCCCTGACCCGACCACTGCTTTGCCTGACTACGCTATTAGAACATAAGAACATAAGAAAATGCCATACTGGGTCAGACCAAGGGTCCATCAAGCCCAGCATCCTGTTTCCAACAGTGGCCAATCCAGGCCATAAGAACCTGGCAAGTACCCAAAAACTAAGTCTATTCCATGTAACCATTGCTAATGGCAGTGGCTATTCTCTAAGTGAACTTAATAGCAGGTAATGGACTTCTCCTCCAAGAACTTATCCAATCCTTTTTTAAACACAGCTATACTAACTGCACGAACCACATTCTCTGGCAACAAATTCCAGAGTTTAATTGTGCGTTGAGTAAAAAAGAACTTTCTCCGATTAGTTTTAAATGTACCCCATGCTAACTTCATGGAGTGCCCCCTAGTCTTTCTACTATCCGAAAGAGTAAATAACCGATTCACATCTACCCGTTCTAGACCTCTCATGATTTTAAACACCTCTATCATATCCCCCCTCAGTCGTCTCTTCTCCAAGCTGAAAAGTCCTAACCTCTTTAGTCTTTCCTCATAGGGGAGTTGTTCCATTCCCCTTCTCATTTTGACCTTATCATATTGACCTTCTCCTCGACCCGACCACTGCTTTGCTGACTATGCTATTGATCTTCTCCTGGACCCGACCACTGATTTGCCTGACTATGCTATTTATCTTCTCCTGGACCCGACCATCGCTTTGCCCGACCATGCTACTGATCATCTCCTAGTCCAGACCTTCGCTTTGCCTGACCACCCTACTGATCATTTCCTAGTCCAGACCACTGCTTTGCCTGACCACGTTACAGATCTTCTCCTAGTCCAGACCTCTACTTTGCTTGACTACGCCCTCATTCCACTCCTGGACTTGACCTCAGCCTTGCCTTGCCACCACTCCTTGATAGCCACCTGCCCTGACGTCTGCCTGCTCTATGATGCCTTCATTGTCTTCGTCCTGGACTTGGCCTTTCAGGCTTTGACCTATTCTTGCTCCAGCGTCCCCTGTCAGAATTTGGTTCCCTTTGGCACCCGGGTCTCTGGGACTCCGCCTCATCCAGTACAGACTCTCCAGCTTTACTGTTGCTGCCTCTGGGCTGACCTCCTCTTCTTTCCATCGACGACTACACATGGAGGCCCACCTAACTCCAGCCGGCCGCGGTACCCAAAGGCTCAACCTATGGGGAACAGGGGCTGGTATTAGCAAAGCTCCAGCCGGCCTCCATCAGTCAGCCCATTCCACCTGCCGACGGGTGGGGACCCTTAGGATCTCTTCTACGGGTAGCGTCAACCCCACCTCGGCCCAAGGGTCCATTTCCTATGCAACATAGTTCTATGGGCTGAACCTACATAAACAGGTCCATTTGTATTGCTGGTCCTGCCCTACCTGCTAACTCATAAAGCCTGGTGATGTATTGGCGGTACTTCTCATACCCATGCCGATAATCAAGACCCTTTCAAAAGGGTGGGCATGGACCTTGTGGGGCCACTAGAGAGAACTACTGAAGGAAACAAATACATGCTTGTCATTGTGGATTATGCCACAAGATATCCAGAGGCAGTACCGCTTTGAAACAGGAAGACCCCAATGGTGGCGCCCACCCTATTGAAAGTTTTTTCATGAATTGAGCTGCCCAAGGAGATCCTGATGGATGAGAGGCTCATTCATGTCCAAGATAATGAAACAACTCTGCACCTTGCAAAATGGCGCCGGCCGTACGGAAAACGATTCGCGGTAGGAGATCGTTCCGATCCCCCGCTGGACTTTTGGCAAGTCTTGTGGGGGTCAGGAGGCCCCCCCAAGCTGGCCAAAAGTCCCTGGGGGTCCAGCGGGGGTCCGGGAGCGATTTCCTACGCTCCTGACGTCGGGGGACAAAAAAACAAAATGGCGCTGGCGCTACCTTTGACCTGTTGACAGGTCAAAGGTAACGCCGGCGCCATTTCTACAACGCACGGAGATCCGAGAGTAAAAGATCACACCGGGACCCTTCCTCTGGACCCCAGGTAATTTAAGGCATTTTGGGGGGGTTCGGGAGGGTGGGGGATTTATTTTAACGGGTCGGGGTGGGTTTTAGGGATGTTTTAGGTTGCCAGTTTTCAATTTACACGATTTACACGATTTACACGATATTTAAAAAACCCAAACTGCGACGATCCGATTCCCTCCCCCTCCCAGCCGAAATCGATCGTTAAGATGATCGATCACACGATTCACATCTCTAGTTCATTGTCCTTCCTTTTGGACTCCATGGCACCCCTACAATGTTTCAGCGCTCAGTTGACCATCTGCGCTGCCAACATCAAGGGTACACAGCTACCTGCTTTGATGACATTGTGGTGTACAGCCCAGATTGGAAGACACACCTAAGCCAACCCCAGGCCATGCTAACCAGTCTGAGGAAAACAGGACTGATGGCCAACCCTAAGAAGTGTTTGCTAGGAGGACAAGAAGGCAAGTATCTTGTTTATACCTTGAGGAAGGGCAAGGTCCATCTGCAGACCCAGAAGACTGAGACATCACCTTTGTACCAGTCCCACAAACAAAAGCAAAAGTGAGAGCATTTCTAGGCCTTACAGGTATTAGGAAGGCTGTTGTTAAAGAAAGCTCCAGAAAAGATCCAGTGGTAAGCTGAAGCAGAAGAGGCCTTCCAGGCTCTGAAAGAGGTGTTATGCTCTGAACTGGTCCTGATAAGTCCAGACTTCATCAAACCCTTCATGGTGCAGACCGATGCCTCAGTCTTGGGAGCCTTCTTAGTCCAAGAGATGGATGACCAATAACATCCTATGGCATACATTAGGCCAAAATCGAGAAGGAGGTCTTGGCAGTCAAGTCACTACTACCTGCTGGAATGGCAGCTCGTGCTCATAATGGACCACCAACCACTCCTATGGATAAATAGAAATAAGGAGTCCAATGGATAATGAGATGGTTCCTGTCCCTAGAGCCCTTCAACTATAAGATATGATATAAGGCAGACAGGGAAAACACTAATGCAAATTTCTGCCTAGAGAGGTGTTTCTAGTAAAAGCAGGTGTCATTCTGACAAGGCTGAATTGAGGGGGAGAGTATGTAAATGAGTGTACAGGAAACTCCCTCAACCCACCTTAAGGGACTGGCCACAGCTATTTAGCCTGGTCCTCCTTAAGGATCAGCCCCACAAGCAGGGCCCAGGAAGAATCCTTTTAGCCGAGTATAATAAGTAAGGGCTCAGAAGGGTTAAACAGGTCCCAGGGAACAGGAAGGAGCCCAGTCTCTTAAAAGACCTGCTATGTTTGATGTCTGAGTGCTACCAAAATTTAAGGTGAGCTGCATTCTTTGTTTGATTTTGCTTTTCACTGTAAATAAATTGTACATAAAGGAAATGGCAGAATCTGCTTCCTTATTCCTCCTGGCTGTTTCCCGAGCCGCTATCGCCCAAGTTACTATGGACCCCATGTGGAACGATGAAATCTTCTCCCATATGAACAATTAGAAATTTATGGCTAGTACTGCAGATTCCTGGACAAGTCTCTTATGTCCAGTGAATGGGATGGAACCCTTCCTGGATCACTGGATGCAAGCGAGATCCTTCATAGAACCCGCTCTAACAAGAAAAATCAGCAACTCACTCTTTTTAAAGGAAATGAGAGGCAAATTGTCCTTCCCCCCTTCAAGATTCTGGAAAGCCTTAATAACCCTTTCTATCTTTCCCTACCTCCTCTGGATGATATCTACTCATGGAGTCACCTTTATAGTTTTAGAGAAATGATCAGCCCTATTAGGGATAGACCCTATTACTTATAAAGTGAACATCCTGTACAATATGGAACGCGCTCCCCCATTGCCGGAACTTTCCATGTTTTACACGTACCCCTGTGATGGTTGAACTCGGATAGTAGTTACAGAGGCATATCTCAATTCACAGCTTTCAGCAGTTCCCTTCTGGAATGTCAAAAGATGTTATTTCAGGGTTCCCTTAACTGGGGGGAAGATAATTTTCAAGGCCCTTTCCAATTGTCTACACTTAAGTTGCAGTTTAAAGTTCTTGGTAAAAAGCAATGATAACAACAGCACAGATAAGCATTATAGTCATTTAGCAAGGAAACACACTGGAGGCTTTGGTAGTTTCCAACAAAACTTATACTAATAAGTTGTAAGATAATGAAATAAAGTTATTTTACAGCTGATTGATTCACTTTAAGATGGTACAAGTGCTTTTAAATAAATGTGCAACTTCTTACAGTCTTATTTAAGTTTGAGATGGTAATGCCAATTGATGTAGTCTTTATATGGATGATTTCTCCCTTCCCATCTAGGTGAAGTACCAAAGATGGAATTGATATTACACAATTATCTCCTATCTCCCCCGTGCAGTCTCCTCACACACCTTAATCTCTTCACAGTACCTGAATGGCACCAGTCCTTCTCCTCTTCTTCTTTTCAGTATCAAGACAATCCTTCTGTAGTACTTTCTAACTAAATCCTAGTAGGGAGCTAAAAGGATCCCTACATAGGGAGCTAAAAGGATCCTGGGATCTTTTGATCCCAGGATCCCTGGTGGACTTTACACACAGTTTGTTTCCATTATCTTTAAAAAGACTTAACATGCCTTGAAGACTATTAAACTATCAGCGGGTAGTAGACATTAGGAATGTGCATTTTAAAAAAATGAATAAGAAATTCAAAGCAAATCAGGCAGATTAATTTTGCTTTGTAGAACAGGAATATAAATGCCCAGTACCCCCAAAATCAACCAAAAATTGTGTGTGTATTTGTTTTCATTTCCTATTAATGTCTACGGGACAAGAGAAATTGTAGGTTTTTTTCCTCCTAAAGGCAGCTGGCAACCAGTGATGTCACACCTGACTCTAGAGTGACCAGAACTGGGGCAGGAAGGGACAGAGAACAAGCCAGGAAGCAGGACCAAACAAGGTCAAGCATTTTTAACCAACCTAGTCTAACTGGCATCTGGATTGACAGCGACTTCTTTTTTTTTTCAAGCCGAAAGTGAAAGAAAGTTTGAACAACCAGCCATTTCAGCTGATTTGTTTCTGGGTTGCAGGACAGAGTGTGGATTTCTAGCTTTGAGAACTGAAAAATTTGTGAAGGGACTAGGAGAATTGTAAGGAAGACTTGGGTGTGTTTGCTCTATCCTTTTCTGATATACTTGAACTGTCTGTCAAAAATGTTTTTTCTCTTTTTCATTGATACAGCACAATGTGATCATACACACAGTATAACTGTGTAACACTGAAAAAGAAGGAGGCAAATTCAGTCAGAGATTTGTGTACTGGGTGCAGTAGTCAGGGTATTGATAGTGACATTGGGAGATTTAAATTGCAGAAATGCAGTGTACTGAAGAAAACATAATAAAGGATCAAGGCTTGAATTTTTGCATCTCTGAGTCTCACCTTGAAGTGGAAACAGGATTCACACAGTTAATACAGTAGGTGCATGTGGCATGCTGTTTATTTCATAACTGTGTCGTCCTCATCTCCAGAAAAAATAGTACCATTTCCAGGCACAAGCAGGCACTTACTGGGCAGGTACTGGCAATGCAGCAGAGTGGCACATTTTTTAAGAAGAGTATATGCCTCTGTACACTGTAGTAATCTCTGTTTGTGTGTGTTTGCGAGTGGTCTTTTTTAGGCCCAGCGCGACTGGGTGTGCATACCGTACATTTGCATGGAGGGGCACAACTGGGAGAGATAGCGAGCCGGCAGCAGCAGGAGAGGCTATGGGGCTGCTGGCGGAGCTTAACCTGCCAGTGGCTGAAGGAGAAAGGCCACAAACCACTGGTGGAGCTCAACCTACCGGTGAATGAAAATGAGAGGCCTGGTGTTCCCTTTTATTTGTGTGCGTGTTTGCGTGTACCTGCACCCAACTTTTCTGGTGGAAACGCATAGCTTCTGCTCCACCCCTCCAAGTAGGAAGGCCGGTGGGCCATGGTGGAGCTTATCCCTCCCTGGCCTGATGACAACAGAAGGCTGCGTGTGTATGTATGTGAACTTGTATGTGTGTGTGAGTGAGTGAAAACCTGTGGGTGTCTGTGAGAGTCTGTGTGTGTGTGTCTCTGTGAGAGGCTGTGTGTGTGTTTGTGTGAGAGCCTGTGTGCCTGTGAATGTGAGAACCTATGTGTCACATATAAGCTCTCACAGGCATGCGCACACACACACACACACACACACACACACACACACATAATGTGCCTGTGATAGGGGGGACAGTCTGTGTATGTGAGAGAGAGGGCGTAATGTGTGAGAGCATAGGCATTAATATGAGAGAAGGAGTAGGTGAGAGAATGAATATGTTATTGTATGTATGTATGTTTGAGAGACAAGATAAAGTTTGTGAGGCCCTACCTCCCCCAATCCATGACAATCTCAGGGTGAATGGAAATCAAAAGATCCCAGGTATGGAGAGCAGGCGATTTTTTTAATCCTGATTAGTTTTAATTATTGGGTGTAATTTGATGATTCTGCTCTTTTGACATATTTAAATTTTTTTTTTTGGGGGGGGGGGGGGGGAACATAAGAACATGCCATACTGGGTCAGACCAAGGGTCCATCAAGCCCAGTATCCTGTTTCCAACAGTGGCCAATGCAGGCCATAAGAACCTGGCAAGTACCCAAAAACTAAGGGGCGGATTTTAAGAGCCCTGCTCGCCTAAATCCGCCCAAATCCGGGCGGATTTAGGCGAGCAGGGCCCTGCGCGCCGGTGAGCCTATTTTACATAGGCCTACCGGCGCGCGCAGAGCCCCGGGACTCGCGTAAGTCCCGGGGTTTTCGGAGGGGGGCATGTCGGGGGCGTGTCGGGAGGCGGGGCCGAGCGCCGCGCCATTTTCGGGGCGTGTCGGCAGCGTTTTGGGGGCGGGCCCGGGGGCGTGGCCACGCACTCCGTACCCGTCCCCAGGTTGCGTCCCGGCGCGCTAGCGGCCCGCTGGCGCGTGGGGATTTACGCCTCCCTCTGGGAGGCGTAAATCCCCCGACAAAGGTAAGGATGGGGTTTAGACAGGGCCGGGCGGGTGGGTTAGGGAGGAGAAGGGAGGGGAAGGTGAGAGGAGGGCAAAAGAAAGTTCCCTCCGAGGCCGCTCCGATTTCGGAGCGGCCTCGGAGGGAACGGAGGTAGGCTGCGCGGCTCGGCGCACGCCGGCTATACAGAATCCATAGCCTTGCGCGCGCCGATCCCGGATTTTAGCAGATATGCGCAGCTCCGCACGTATCTACTAAAATCCAGTGTACTTTTGCTTGCGCCTGATGCGCCAGCAAAAGTAGGCCAAATCGCGCAGTTTGAAAATCTACCCCTAAGTCTATTCCATGTTACCGTTGCTAGTAATAGCAGTGGCTATTTTCTAAGTCAACTTAATTAATAGCAGGTAATGGATTTCTCCTCCAAGAACTTATCCAATCCTTTTTTAAACACAGCTACACTAACTGCACTAACCACATCCTCTGGCAACAAATTCCAGAGTTTAATTGTGCGTTGAGCAAAAAAGAACTTTCTCCGATTAGTTTTAAATGTGCCACATGCTAACTTCATGGAGTGCCCCCTAGTCTTTCTATTATCCGAAAGAGTAAATAACCAATTCACATCTACCAGTTCTAGACCTCTCAAGATTTTAAACACCTCTATCATATCCCCCCTCAGTCGTCTCTTCTCCAAGCTGAAAAGTCCTAACCTCTTTCCTCATAGGGGAACTGTTCCATTCCCCTTATCATTTTGGTTGCCCTTCTCTGTACCTTCTCCATCGCAAATATATCTTTTTTGAGATGCGGCGACCAGAATTGTACACAGTATTCAAGGTGTGGTCTCACCATGGAGCGATACAGAAGCATTATGACATTTTCCATTTTATTCACCATTCCCTTTCTAATAATTCCCAACATTCTGTTTGCTTTTTTGACTGCCGTAGCACACTGAACCGATGATTTCAATGTGTTATCCACTATGACACCTAGATCTCTTTCTTTGGTTGTACCACCTAATATGGAACCTAACATTGTGTAACTATAGCATGGGTTATTTTTCCCTATATGCATCACCTTGCACTTATCCACATTAAATTTCATCTGCCATTTTGATGCCCAATTTTCCAGTCTCACAAGGTCTTCCTGCAATTTATCACAATCTGCTTGTGATTTAACTACTTTGAACAATTTTGTATCATCTGCAAATAGAACATTTTTAATTATTGGATTTTTTATTCATTAGATGTTTTGAAATATTTTATTGGTCTTTGGGAAATTTTGGATATTCTATTCATTAGCTGGTTTGAAATATTCTTTTCATGAATATGATTTTACTGTTAAAACTAATGTTTTATATTTCTTGATTTTATTATTTAATGTTTTATGAAGAATGATAATGTTTCTGTTTTTCCATTGTTGCTCTGCATGTAGAGGCAGGCTTATTGTGGGTTCCAGTATTATTCTGTATTTGGTCAGGATCTCTCTGTGGTTCTGCATATGTGACTGAGGTGAGATATTTTGCTAGCATGTAATTTTGTGTAGAAATCTATAACCGCCTGGTTTTCTATATTTTATTGGTATTCTAGGGCCTGATGTAATATGTGCAGTGTTGCCTTTTCATAGATAAGGTTCTTAGGGTTGTTTTAGTATGGGAGGTTTACTATTTTGTAATGGTAATTCTGTTTGTTCATGGCTTTCAGAGGGCCAAGCCCACACCCAACATGCATTACAAAAAGTCTAATTCTATTGGAGTTCCAAATGTCTTTTTTACAGAGTTTTTTGATTGGCACCACAACAGTGCATGAAAACATAATATGCATTTTGTGATATTTTTGCCTCAGAAGACTGTACTTTTAAATGTTCTTTTTCATGTAAAATTGTTATAAATGCGTAATTCAATTGTGTGTGTCTGTAAACGGTGTGGGAGTGTCTGTGAGGAAGTGTCATGTTTTCCTGGGTACCTAAATATCCTTCCCTATCCAAGATTTTTAGGGGGAGAGGGAGGGGCATTTAAAAAAATATAGATTGCAGGAGGGAGCTGGGCTTTATTTGATGGGCTGGGACAGAGACTGAATGAATCGGGTGTAGGAGGGGGCAGCACAGTAATTGTTCACACAGGGCAGCAAAAAAGCCAAGCACTGGTCCTGGGAGGGAGAACACTTGGGAAGGAGCCATGGGTGTGGGGCGGCACTCAAAGGAGCCATGGAGGAAGGGAAAGGGGAGGAGGAAGCACAGAAGGGAAAACACTTGGAAAGTGGCCTTAAGGTGGAGGAGGAGGACAGAAAGGCCAGAACTTTGAAAGGGGCAATGGGGGGAAGGTAAGAAGAGGAGACGAACCAGGGAAGGGGCTATAGGAGAGAGAGGACAGGAGGCTAGGAATTTGGGATGGGACCATGGGTGGAGGAAAGCAGAGCAGGAGGGAATATACTTGAGACAGGAAAGGACAGGCCCGGTGCAACCGGGTATACATACTGTGCATTTGCATGGGGCGGCACACCCAGGGGAAGTGGCAAGCCAGTGGCAGCAGAAGAGGCCGCAGGGCTGCCGGCAGCCGAAGAAGGAGAGAGGCTGCAAGCTGCTGGCACTCAAGTTGCTGGTGGCCATCGGAGAGGCCTGTCAGAGAGGCCTATGTTCCGTTTGCTTCCACTCTCCCTCCCCAATGAGTAGTGGTGGAGCTCATCAGGGGGCCCGTGAGGCCGTATGGCCCGAAGACATCAGAAGGCCTGCGGGGCCGTGGTAGAGCTCATCCCACCACAGCCCAAAGACATCAGGAGGCCCGCAGGGTCGTGGTGGAGCTCATTCCACCATAGCCCGAAGATAACAGGAGGCCATGTGTGTATGTGTGTGAGAAACTGAGATCATGTGTGTGTCTGAGAGCCTGTGTGTTTGCGCATGTGTATGTATATCTGTGTGAGAACCTATGTGTGTGTATGTGTGTGTGGCTGCGTGTCAGCCTGTGTGCCTGTGAATATGTCTGTGTGAGAGCCTGTATGTATATTTGTGTGTCTGTGAGAGCCCATGTGTCCCATAAGTAAACACACATACATAATGCATCTGAGAGGGAGAGGGAGCCTGTGTGTATGTTAGAGAGAGGGAGCGTAAGAGAGAATGAATGCGTTATTGTGCGTGTGTGTGAGAGAGAAGATAATATTTGGGCATCCCTACCTCCCCCAATCCACGACAATCTCAAGGTGACTGGAAATCAGAAGATCACAGGTATGGAAAGCAGGAGATTTTTTTAAATCCTTACTAGTTTTAATTATTGGGTGTAATTTGATCATTTTTGCTCTTTCAAAATATTTAATTTTTTGGGGGCAATAGAACATTTTTTAAATATTGGATTTTTTATTCATCAAATGTTTTGAAATATTTTATTGGTGTTTGGGAAATTTTGTATATTCTATTCATTAAGGGGTAGATTTTTTAAAAAAGCGCGTTTGCGTACTTTTGTTTGCGCCTGGTGCGCAAACAAAAGTACGCTGGATTTTATAAGATACGCGCGTAGCCGCACGTATCTTCTAAAATCCTGGATCGGTGTGCGCAAGGCTGCCAATTTTGGGCAGCCGGCGTGCGCTGAGCCGCGCAGCCTGTCACCGTTCCCTCCGAGGCCGCTCCGAAATCGCTTCTTTCGCCCTCCCCTAACCTTCCCCTCCCTTCCCCTACCTAACCCACCCCCCCGGCCCTATCTAAACCCCCCCTACCTTTATCCACGGATTTACGCCCGCCGAGACTCGACCCAAGGGCGGTTCCGGAGGGCGCGGCCACGCCCCCGAAATGCCCCGGGCCGAAACCACGCCCCCAGTCCCGCCCCCGAAACGCCGCGCCCCGCCCCAAAACGCCGCGTCATCCGGTCCCGCCCCCCGACCCCCCCCCGACATGCCCCCTTTGAAAAACCCCGGGACCTACGCACGTCCCGGGGCTCTGTGCGCGCCGGCGGCCTATGGAAAATAGGCCGCCGGCGCGCAAGGCCCTGCTCACGTAAATCCGGGCAGATTTACGCGAGCAGGGCTTTTAAAATCCGCCCGTAACTGTTTGAAATATTTATTCTTTTTATTAATATGATTTTACTGTTATGACCGCTTTATATTTCTTGATTTTATTATTTAATGATGTTATAAAGAATGGTAATATTTCTGTTTTTCATTGTTGCTTTGCATATAGAGTCTTGTTGTGGGTTCCAGTTCAGGTCTTCTCAGCACGTTTCTGTTTATACTTTCTGATCTCTTCATATAGGGCCAGATTTAATATCTATGCCCGATTTTATAACATGTGCGCGCAACATGCAGTTGCGCGCACATGTTATAAAGTCCAGGGTTGGTGTGCGCAAGGGGGTGCACACTTGTGCACCCCCTTGCGCGCCTGAGCCCTAGGGGAGCCCTAATGGCTTTGCCCATTCCCTCCCCTCCCCCCCACATTCCCCTCCCTTCCCCATCTAACCTGCCCCCCAGCCCTACCTAAATCCCCCCCACCTTTGTTGTCCTTTTTACGCCTGCCTCTGGCAGGATTAACTTGCGCGTGTCAGCCGGCTGCCGGCGCATGATCCCCTGGCACGGCCGCCGTGCCGGAGGCCTCGGTCCCGCCCCCGGGCAGGCGCACTGCCCATGCACCGCCCCCTTCCCTCCCCTTTTTCAAAGCCCCGGGACATATGCGCGTCCCGGGGCTTGTGCGCGTCGCCGAGCCTATGTAAAATAGGCTCAGTGCGCGCAGGAGCGGGTTTTCAGGGTTACGCGTGTAATATATGCTCGTAACCCTTTGAAAATTTGCCCCTTTGTATTTGGTGAGGGTCTGTCTGTGTATGGCATATGTGACCAAGGTGAGGTGTCCAAGGCATGTAATTTCTGTGAGCAAGTGTTATTTTTGCCTCAGCAGACTGTTCTTTTGAATGCTCGTTTTCATATAAAATTTATTATAAAAGCATAATTTAATTGTGTGTGTGTGTGTGGGGTGGTGTGTGTGAGAGGCTGTAAGGTTTGCCTAGGGTACCTAATACCCTTCCCTATCACGGGTTCTGGGGTGGGGGGTGGAGTGTCAGTTTTTAAAAATATAGATTGCAGGACGGAGCTGGGCTTTCTTTGCTGGGCCCGGGACAGACACCGAATGAATCAGGGGTGGGGGAGGGGGGTGGGGGGGAGGAGAGGTAGCACAACATTTTTTTGCACAGGGCAGCAAAAATGCTAGCACCGGCCCTGGGAAAGGAGCATAAGTACTTAGAAAGTGATAATGAGGAGAGGGTATGAGAGAGAAAACCAGAGAAGGGGGTCACAGAGAGGAGAGAGCACTCAGGAAGGGGCTATAGGTAGAGGGAAGCGGGGGCAGGAGAGAAGGCACTTGGGAGGGGCCATTGCAGGATGGGAGGAGGATGGACAGGAGTAACATTCATGAGTGGGCCATGGGGGAAGGGCAGGAGGGAAAGCCCAGTTTATATCAGAAACCATTACGTTTTATACATTACAAATTGTTCTGGAGTGCATGTTTGTTATTATATTAATCAGTTGTCCTTATGGCAAGTAACTGCATGTAAAAATTAAAGAGAAGCATGTGGGGGTCCACAAAATTTTTTGAGGATGAAAAGAGGTCCACGCTCTCAAAAAGGCTGGGAATTCCTCCTTTACAGTATATAAGTGTGGGGAGAAAGGTCTTGTCCCTTGCAGGAACCTAGTGCATGCCAGCATGTCCTGTTTGTGTTTGTGATTCTGTAAGCTGCAAGCTGCCAAAGAGGAAGGAGCTAAGAGTAAGAAGAAGGCAGGATTGCTATTTATGCTTTTTTTTACGTTTTAAAGTCCAGTTCTCCTTCACATTGTAAAAGCAAATGAAAGCCATATGTAAATGTTTTCTTTAAAAAAAAGAAAAAAGAAAGAAAGAAAGGTTCATTTAACATCACATGTAGCTGTTTCAGGTTTCCTTGGCTTGACTGTAACTCAGGATAGGTAGAAAGCTTATTTATTTATTTATTTATTTATTTGTAGGGTTTTATATACCGTCATTCGGTAAAGCCATCATAACGGTTTACCAATCTGCAATTATCATCCAACATATGCAATTATCTTACAATCAAATGGAGTTAACATAGTAGTTGGGAACAGTAGGGTTTTGTGAACAATCAACTTACTCCACTGATACCGTCCTTACACATTCACAAATATGAAATCTGAAGAATAGAAAATGTTCAAGCTGCTCACAATTTACATCAGGTTTTTCCATTTGAATTAATTCAGTATCTAGCAGCATCAATAAAAGTGAGCTTTATCAAGTGTTATTAACTAATGCTATCCACTAGCATACTTAATGTGGCAAGCACAATCTGCATTCTTTGCATGTGTGAAACACCCTGCCCCACAATGGAGATTTAACTTAATTTTATTTAATTTATTTATTGTTTGCATTTAAAATCACCTTCTAATAAAAGCTCAAAGTGGTATGCATAACATAACAACCAGAATATGCTTTTTGCTGTGAGGGCAATTGCTGCTCTCGCCTGGCCCTGCAGTCTGTTTTAAATGGGGCCAGCAAGGAGAACAGGAACTCGGTGCGCCTTCCCCATCTTGACAGAAAGAGCATAAGGCAGCATGTCCACTATCTTCCCTTGCCTCAAAGAGACTGGAGAAGGAGGTAGGGGCAGGGTCGGAGAGAGCAGGAATTAGGCCCGTGCCAGCTAAGAAACGTAGGCCCCTATGTAAGGTTCTGATGTGATACTTAATAAGGGAAATTGTTTTCTAAATTTCCCAAACATTTTTTATTTATTTAAGAAGGCTTTACAAGCTTTTTTGTTAGCAAATTCTTCAATTACAATTTTTATTTATACATGTCAGAAATAGATATATTTAGCTTTTTTTTTTTAAATTTTGCCCAACAAAAGTAGGCCCCTTGAACATTGTAGGCCCTAGCCAAATGGCCATGCTGGCACCCCCTCTCTCCTGGAGTGGGTAGGGGCATGCCTTGCAGTACATTCAAAGCACTGGTGGAAGTTAGAGGAAAGAGAGAGAGTAGCAACCATTACATGCGGCCCTGCCCAACACACACACACACACACACACACACACACACACACACACACACACACACACACACACACACACACACACACACACACACACACACACACACACACACACACACACACTCTCACTCTCACTCTCACTCTCTCTCTATCTCTATTTCTCTTTCTCTTTTGACAGATGACCAGAAAGTAGGCCCATATCAGAAAAAGAGATTTTTCCTGAGTATCCAGGTGCAGCAAGAGCCAGCTTTACTGGCTCATCTGCGAGCCTCTCACTTCTGCTTCCTGATCCTTCCCCTCACAGATGTGTTTAGAAGCGACTCTCGCACGAGTAGAGGGAGACACATACAGAACCAGCACAGCAAGCAGCAAACAGGAAAAGGGTGCCTTGTTCCCCCAACAGACAACAATAAGAATATGTCTGGGCTGTAGGGGGCTGCATAGTACTTTTTTTTTTTTTCTTGAAAAGGATGGCGAGGCTAAGTGGAGGGAATAGGAACAAAGAAAGTGTGGAAGGGAAGAGAGGGCGTGGAAGGAGAGTGGAGAAAGTTAGATTGAGGTACAAGGCAGGGAAGGCGATGAGAGGAACTAAAGTGAGTGATTGACAGGGATGGCGAGCAGGGAGTGTCTGAGAGGGCTCACTGGGACAAAGTGAGGAAATGAGACAGGTTACAGGGAGGAAAGAGCAACATTTCAGAAGCTCTGACAAGTACAGGCTCACATCTGTTTAGAGCTGGCAGATAAGGGCCAAACAATACTTTATCATTTTTCAGTACCAGACTATGTGTTCTGCTATAAGGAATAGCAAATGTTTAATCATAAATATTTTAATGGCTGCAGGGATTCACAGTATTCAATGACCGTGTTAAATGATAATAATCACATCTGGTTTATTACTACAGTAATTCAGCAGCTTCTCTTCAGTAGTTAATTTTTATTATATGTGCTGTGCTACTGTCATGGTCATTTATAGCTATAATATTTTAAAGTGGCTCATTTGTTTGTTTAAGGACAGCTTCACATTATATTTTTGTACAAACATACATTTTGTACTATTATTTCCAAGCTGCCGCTGGAAAAATCAATCCCACCCTGCTCTGACTAAGGATGCTGGAAGCTGCGCAGCATGCCAGAACAGAGAGCAAATGGCAGAGCAGATGGATACTGCATCGGTCCCCGGTGGGGGCTGTGACTTCTGCTGATGACTCATCTTCATGAACAAATGAGTATATTAAGAAATAGTTAAGTAATAATAACCACAATTAACTGCCCCTCTAATGGCTCGGGCCTCGATAGCGCTTTCCAGCCAATCAGGGGCAGAGCATGCCTTGGTGGTCAGAACTTGCAAACTCTGGCTGAGGCAAGGCCTGGGACGGACAGCGCAACACATGCACGGTGTTTGTGGGGTCAGCGAGATTCACCTGAGGAGAGGAAAGGAGGGAGGGATAGTGGTAGCAGCGGTAACCTTTCAAGGAAAGGCGACTTTGCCAAGGAGCAGAGCTGGAACCTGGCAGTTTTGATTCCCAGTCCTGTGTTTTTACCACTTCCCCTTCCCACAGCACAACAGTTTCAAACATAGCAGGAGGAGGAGTTTCCTTTTAAGTGTATAATGAAATCTCAGAAGTCTCAGATTCATCTTCATAGAAGGGGATCATTTCAAATCTTTTCTTCAGCACAAGCTTCTTGTTAATCTCATAGCAGCCTGAGACTATGAGGTTCCTGGCCCCAGTTCCACCTTTTAAAAACGAGGCAGAATGTTTAGCAGGTTGTTGTTTTAAGGTTAGGTGTTTGCATTTATATTATATTGTGTTATATTTTCTTTGTGATTTACTCTTTTAGCTGCTTTCCTGTGGATCTCCCCTTACTTTGTGGATTTGAAATTTGTATCATGGATTTATTAGTTCTTCCTTGCATTTCTTTTCTTTCCTTCTTGAGAGTTGTGTATGGAGCATGATGTGATACATTTGTTCCATGTGCGTTTGTACCGGGTAATAATAATAATAATAACTTGGAATTTTCCGAAGGATGCGCAAGGCATTATTAATATTCAGGTACAATAAGACCCTGCTCCAAAGAGCTTACAATCTAAGCAGGTACCTGAGGCAATGGGAGATAAGGGTCTTGCACAAGGTGAGTGGGGAGGGGGAGGGAAATGTGATTTGAACTCTGGATTCACTTGTTTCAGGCTTCATTGCTCTAAGCATTAGGACAGTCCTTCTCTCATGTGTAAGGAACAGAAAGCTTAAACCAAAAATGTGCAGCAGGAGCATTTCACTTCTGCAAACCTGCAAATTCACTAGAAACGTGGAGAGAAGTGAAAGAAATGGCACCCGCACCGCTTCCTTCCTGCGCTGTCTTCTGTGTTCTGATAGGCCGGGTAATAAAGCCCAAAGGCATCTGCAGGTATTTGGGGGTAGGGTAAGTGGGGAAAAAGGGTGTGTGTGTGTATGTGTGTGTGTGTGTGTGAAATTTTCAATATGCTGCGCAGATGTGCGTACTCTTAAGGCACGTAACTTTCAAATAGAAACCATTCAGGTTGTCTTCACTTTGCAAAAGAGCTGCTGTAGCTTAAAGGATACCTGCTGAGAGTGGCCACTGTTGAGGCTGAGGGCCCTGCTAGGCTGGGGAACCCCCTCGGGAACAGTCCAGTGCTAAGGGCAAGACAGAACTGAGCTAGGGAATCCTCAGCCTATACCAGCCACCTCCCCCGCAGGTTCTGGCGGCCGGCAGGACTTAGACAGGGGCTTGGACTGAGGTTAGTGTTGGACTGGAGACTGGAGACTGGAGCCGAGGCAAGGCTGGAACCAAAGGCGGGCGTGGAAGCGGCGTGTGGAACCAGATGCAGGGAGGCGTGGCACGCCGAGGCAGGCTAGGACACCGGATCAGGACACCTGGAACAGGACAAAGGCTAGACCAGACAGCTAACACAAAAGGCCTAGGCAGGCCACTCAGCAAAGCTGGAGCAGGAGGGCTTGGGAAAGCCACAAAGCATTCAGAGACATGCGGGCCAAGCAGGGAGCCGAGCGGACTTGATGACAAGGCCCTGAGCCTAACCAGAGGCAGGGTTAAACAGTACGGACCCTGCTGAGTCAAGCAGAATCACAACAGCCACGTACTCTGTGCCTGCTGTTTCTGCAGATGGGCAGCCGGGGGTAGGATATCACAGAAACCACTGAAAATGGAACACACGGTGGCTTTCCTAAGCCTTCTGCTCCACATTTTCCTCTTCTCTTCTCCCCCACCCTGCCTCAACACGCCTGCCGGGAAATCCCTCTTTGTAACCCAACTATAAGTGCCCATGCTATGGACAGAGGAGAGCAGCTTTCAGCCAGGCATGTTCACCATGACAAATGGCTTAGAAGATTGTCCTCTCCATGTATCAGGTAAGATAAAGAAGTCAGCTAGTGAAAGTTTATTCAACGATGTTCATTATACTGCGTATAACAGGAGCATATGGTGCAAGGTTAGCAATACCACCATAAGTCAACTTAAGTGATTCTGTATACTCTAGAGGAGAGGAGAAAAAGGGGGACATGAGACAGATGTTCAAATGCCTCAATGATACAAATAAAGCCCAAGAAGCAAACCCGCTTCAATGGAAGGAAATTCCAGGACAAGTGATTCTAGGGGGTTAGATTCAGGAATTCCACAAGGCGACATTTCTTCATGGGAAAAGTGGCAGAGGGTTGGAGCAGCCTTCCACTGGAGGAGGAGAAGGTATAAACAGTGATGAAATCCAAGAAAGCCTGAGATAAGCACAGAGAACATTTAGGAGCGAGGATGTTACACTCTGCAGTCAGGAATGGGAGGATGAGATGCGCCTTGCAGGTTTCATGCACCCTCATATCCCATATTTTCTTGTCCTTAAAGGTGATCTGTAAACATTTAATAGAAAAGAAAGTGAATTTTTAACAATATATATACAACAGAGGTTCAGGTTTCCTATTTTGAGGTACAAAGGCATAGAGTAAGTAACTAAAGGCTTTGCTTGGTGCATGGTAACTATGGTACATTTTCACAAGTTTTGTTAACATCCCTCAGGCAGAAAAGAAAGAAAGTCTACATAAAACAGAAGCACTGCTACTTTGAATTCAATTTCATGTTTAATTAAATTTCACTGTACAGATCTGCTTTCCTTAAAATAAAAAACTACCATAAAGAATGATGTATTTGCATATCACCTTTACAATATCTCTTTGGTGCACTTACTTCTATTATGTTTTAATCATAATAAATGCATTCTACAAAATGATAATACTATATAGACTTCAATAAAACGAGAAAAAAGGAAATTCCAAGACAATATTATCCAATAAAGCAAATATTAAATGCTGCAATCAGAAAGGACTCCGTTTTGTGAAACTGAAGTCTATAAACATTTATGCATGGGGGGGCTCAGTTCACCCAAATATATTTAGCCTTTAGGGGGCAAATATTGGGGGCAAAGGAAACATCTCCAAGCCTCACCTCTCCTGTGATCCCTCCACCTGCAAGCCCTGCTCCATGGAGTGATTCCTCCAACTCTCCATCACCCTGACAATGCCAGCTCTTTACCTGCCCCGTCAGCACACTGACACCGCCACCTCTGTGCCAGCTTTCTTGCCCAGTGTCACCTCTATTAACCCATCTGATTAACCCCCCCCACACACACACATACACACCAGCTTGCCTTGCTGATATGACCCTTAAGGTAGCATCTTGTTACTTTATTGACCTCCTTGAGCGAGGTCTCGAGCAGTCTAAACATTTTTTAAAATAAACAAACAGCAACAAAAAAACTTCCACCCGCTGCTACCTCTCTGCCTTAGTCTTCACCGCTGCTAACGCCATCCGCAGTACTTCCCCCCCCCCCTTCAAGCCAGCTTCTCACTGCCGTTCTAGGTGGCCTCCATGAAGACAGCATTTTATTTATTTATCTGTTTATTGTTTGATTTATGTTCTGTCTTTCAGGTACTTCGAAACGGATTACATTTCACCCCATACTAGCCACACACCGTATTTATTTATTTTTAATAGAAAATCTTATATTCCACATCTTCCTAGCTGTGAGCTTTCCCTTGCACACATCAAACAGTCCTCATCCCTCCCATCATGGCCATGGCCTCGCAGTTTCACCACCCCATTCCATGCAGGCCAGCCAAGGTAGGGGTGCAGACTAGTGGAGCCTCATCTGTCGCACACAAGAGCTGCTGCCTCCTGTATCACCTGTCACCTGCAGTGTGCCCGAAAGCCCCAGAAACCTCTGCTATGGAGGCCTGAAATTTCCAGAATCCTTTGCAAAGAGTAAGTCTGAGTTTATACAGTACTGCAAGAGTATCCCAAGTTCAGCAAGAAGTGCAGAGGTCCAGAAGCAGTATGAAAAGACCTGTAACCTAGAACGAAAATAAACGAGAGCATGAAGACTGCTGCAGGTGGGGATCTGATTTGGTAGGAACTATCAGATGGATGTAACTGTAATGTATCTTACGTTCTCCGGTCCGAGATGTATTAAGTTAGTTCAATAAAAGGGCATCACCTGCAACCTGTGCACTAACATAGCATCCACAGTTTTTTGCTCTACATTCTTTAAAACCTTTTTATTTACTGCTGTTTGATGTTCATTTTATATCGACTTCTATTGACTATTTTTATGTTTTATCGTAATCCGCCTTGAGTGATCTTGGAAGGACAGGATAAATAACAAAATAACTAACTTACTAACATTCCTAGGGACCCGTGATATGCGGTAATATTTATGGCTGGCCATTCAGCCTTGTTCCTTCAGCCTCCTTCCACTCCCACACCCCTCTACCCACATAAACTCTTCCTCTGTATCGAGTCACTGTCAGGTCTGTACCCTAAATAGATATAGCTTACTGCAGCGCTTCCTACCCCAAATCCAGCCTAGAATACAGGGACGTCCCAATCCACTACAACCAGGGCGATTGGCTCTCACAGGGAATTCTCAAAAATTGACTTAAAATTCCAACACAATACTTAAAGCCTCAATATAGGCTGAGTCCTAAATGGGACCTCTTCCTTAGTCCTGTCTCACTGTTGAGAAAAGCTGCTTTTTCAGAAAGCTTGTATGTTTCACCTTGTGGAAGAATAGGGCAGAAAGGCCAGCTCTGCTCAGTTTGAAATCCTGTTGCCAAAACCTCCAGAAGGGATCACACAGCAGCTTACAAGAGACGGTGGGAAGGATAGATCAATAGGCAGAGTATGATATATACTGGTTTATTCAATGTAAGACATACACTCCTTCTGAAGAGTAAAGTATGCAGACTGATATAAGATATAACAAAGGTTCACACAGGAGAACAAAATATATACATCTTACATCACTTTTATAAACTCTCAAGAGACAACAAAGCGTGGCTTCAAACAGGCTCAGTGCTCAGACTCGCAGAATTGCTGCCAGAGACCATAAACCAGGTGACTGTGTTTAAGGAAAACAAAAACTGTTTTACCAAATGTTGAATAAACAGCCTCTAGGCTCCATTCCTAACCACATATGGAAAATTCACACCCCTCTTGGCAAACTGACTTCTGCTCACATCCCAAAGCCACTTACTATCCAGACCCTGGAATAAACTGCCTCAGGGAGGAGTCCCTTACACTAGGCTGAGGGTGGGGGTGAAGATAGGGACTTATGATGTTCCCTTGAGGCAGCACCTCTGAAAAGCCCTCGTTCCTGCTGGGCATTGTGTAGTCGAATAAAGTGACCTGCCCAGTCCATCTCCTGGGGGTAGAGAGGGAAAGCAGGGATAAAAATTAGGAAAACGTCCTGTGAGGTGATGTTGGTTTAAAAGAAACCACTGCATTAAATGAACCTTGAGGTAAAAGCTTAATTTATTGTACTAGGAAAAGAAAATAATATATTTTTTGAATGGTCTAGTAATAAACGGGGGGGGGGGGGGGGGGGGGGGCGATATTCAAAGCGCATTCAGCACTCGATAGCTGGATAAGTCTGACTTATATGGCTTTCTAATAGGCCGCTGAATATCTGGTTATATTCAGCGGCTGCTAGATAGCTGGATAAGTCAGACTTATCTAGCAGTCGGTGAATATAACCAGATATTCAGCGGCCTATTAGAAAGCCATATAAGTCAGACTTATCCAGCTATCTCTTAGCTGGTCAGTTTATGGGTGGGCATTGGACAGATCAAGGCGGTGCTACTTAGCTGGATATTCATTGTGGATATCCTGAAAACCCGACTGGCTGTGGGGTCCCCAGGACAGGTTTGGGAAGCCCTGTTCTATAGGGTCACCCTCTCTTGCAGTGGTTCTCAACCCAATTCTCAGGACACACCTAACCAGTCAGGTTTTCAGGATAGCCACAATGAATATGCACTGCCTCTATTGTATGCAGACCTCTCTCATGAATATTCATTATGGATATCCTGAAAACTTGACAGGCTAAGTGTGTCCCAGGGATTAGGTTGAGAACCTCTGCTCCAATGAATGGCTAGGCTGATCACTATGCATATTCCTCACCCACCCCAATTCCTCATTGTTCATTAGCATATTCTAATGACATTCTTGTGTACCATTTTGGTTCCTCCATTTCATGCCTTTATTTGGTAAGTAATCTCCTCTGGTTCCAAAACTTGTGCAACAGTATAAGGAGTCTCTTCCCAAGTGTTCTGTATCTTAATGTCATCTTCTGTGTCTACAATTCCTTAACAGTACCCTGTCCCCTACACAAATTGTGGTACCCTTTGCTCTTTGATCAAAATGTCTCTTCCGTATCTGGAACTGTTTCTGAGACTGCTGAGATGTGATGTTGCAAGCAGTTTGTAGACGTTGTTGATGCAGTTTGACCCAGTCATCCATCATACTATGACTTTCCACTTCACCCATCTTCATGTGAAGATCATGCAGCATCCTCGAGTCATGCCAAATATCAGATAGGATGGAAAGTAACCGGTGGAGCTATGAATATGACTGTTATAAGCCAACATTAGCTACATCTTTTGCACTGTCGCACCCACTCATGAACATCTGTCTTCATCTTTGGCTAGTAATAATCTTTTGTAGGCTCTTCAGTGTGTTCTGCTCTAAGAAATGCCCAGCATGATCATGCTTAGCCTCAAATATTTCCTGCCATATCTTTTGCAGAACTATGAATTGGTCCAACATATAACCATCTCTTGGATCCAGCATTTGATGATACTATAGCCAGTTTTTGCAAATGAGTCAGTATTTTTGTTGCCATAATCTCTTTTGGGTCTCAGTCCAGGCACTTCTATCTGGCTCGTTATCACTCTGTATGACTGCCAGGACCAATTTCAGATCTGGGTCTTCATTCTGCAAAGACTTCACACTTTCAACTGAATAGTCTGAATTGTTAGGCTGTACCCAATGCTTAACTGCTCATGCAGTAGCTTCCTCAGGCCTTTTCTCCACCCAGAGAAGATCTCTTACTTGACTTGACTCAATAGTTAGAAAGTCCTTCCCTGGCTCCTCTCGTTTTGGTACCTTGATCACTGGGATCCGTTATAAGGCATTGGCAACCATATTAGTGCTCTCTAGTTTATAGCACATCTCAAAGGACATCTCCAACAATTGCACCAGCCAGCATTGCTTCACTACCAGAATATTGGCATTCTCCAGATCATGCAGGGAATTATGATCAGTGTGAACCATGAATTTCTGATATATAAGGTGCTCTCTAAATTTTTCTATAGCTGCTCAATTCAACAGCAAGAGCTCCAGTTTAAAAGGCTTTAATGTTGATCATTTTGCTCCAACTTTCAAAGTCTCTACTGGCATACAAGATGAACTTCTCTTGGCCAGCTTGGAATTAATTAAGTACAGCTCTCAGCCCTTTGACACTCTATCAGTTATTAGCATGAACAGCAGCTCATGCTTCATGGTTTTGAAAATGTTGAAAGCATCCTGACATTCTTGCATCCAGCATAATGGGTTTTTGTTGTTCTTCTTAGTTTTTCCCATGAGTTAACTGGGTGAAGGCAATTGCCAATAATAACTGGCGAATCCCATACACTGCCTGACTTCCCTCACGGTGGTTGTTACTGGCCAGGTTTTAAGGGCATCAGTCTGGGTTGTATTTACCGCCACACTCATCTTGGAGATAGAGGTAGTTTACTTCCGTGCACAGTAGCTTTCATTTAGAGGGCTTCGAGAAGATTTGCTATGCAAAAATACATCTCATTGAGGTGTATTTATTATTTTTGCAAAAAGACATTCTGGAAAGGAAATTTTGTGCAAAGTTTTTATTATTATTTTTTTTTTACCACACACTGCTAATGATCTGCTTTGCAATAACTACAGTACCTAATTGTAATCTGCCTTGAAGTGCTGAAAAGCAGAATATAAATAAATATAAATAAAATAAATCAAGATTTTACAACACAGCACATTGTTAACTATTAATCTGAATGAAATTTTGTAATAGGGATGTGCATTCAGGAGATACAAAATAGGAAATGACAACAAAATTTCCTGTTTTGTTTCAGGCCATTTTCAAAATGAAATGATTTAAATTCCAACGAAATTTCATTGCAATCTCATTTCAATTTGAAAATCTAAAAAAAAAAAAAAAGTCATCCAGGGCCTCACCTAGGGAATAGGGCGAAACACAAAGCAAGGGCCTTGGTCTATGCCCAAGCATGATGCCAAGGGCTCAGCCTAAGCCTGAGCCCGATGCCAGGGCCTTGGCTGAGCCCCGAGGAAAAGCCCAGGCCCAAAAGATTTTGCTGGGGTCAGGAAATTTCCCGACCCTCACCTTTAGGGATCTGATGCTACAACCAGAATGGGGCTTGATGCTGGGGCCTCAGCCTAGGCCAAAGCCCAGGTCCAGACCGGTCGCTGGGGGCAAGTTTGGAGCCTGGGTCCCGATGCCTAGGCTTCAGCCTGGGCCCAGGCCTGACCTTGAGGCCTGGCTTGGAGGACAGGTCCCAATGCCTAAGCCTTGGCCTAGGTCCAGGCTCTAGCCTTACACCGAGGCATGGCCTGGAGGCCCGGTTCTAACGCCTGGGCCCAGCCTGGAGGCCCGGTTCTAACGCCTGGGCCTCAGCCCAACCCCAAACTTGATGTTTGAGCCTTGGCCTAGACCAGGGCCTGGCCCCAGGCCTGATGCTGGGGCCTGGTCTGAATGCCGGGTCCTGATGCCTAGGCCTCAGCCCAGGCACATGCCCGATGCCAAGGCCTCACATCAAGATTAGACCCAGGCCTCAAAAGTCCTCTTCCCACATCTTCTTTCTTCGCTCTTCAAATGTCAGCATCTGCTTGGGACATGCTGGAGTAAATTAACTAGGGCACATCCTCCCCAGTGGTGGGTGCCATTTTGATGTATGGCAATTATTTGAACTGTACGGCACTTATTGAACTGCTGTATATCAAAATGGTCTCTTCTGCTGGGGATGATGCACTGGAGTTAATTTACTCCGATACGTCCCAAGTGGATGCCATCATTTGAAGAGTGAAAAAAGAAGAAAGAAGACTTTGGAAAAGGACCTCCAAGGCCTGGGCCTGACCCTGGGCTAAGGCCCTGACATTGGGCCTGAGCTTGAGACGAGGTACAGGCATTGGGATCAAGCCTCCAGGCCTGGGCTTGTGCCAAGGCCCAGGGATCAGGCCCAGCAATCTGGGCCAAGGTCCAGGCATTGAGACTGGGCCTCCGGGCTAGGCCTTCGCCTAGGCGGAGGCCCAAGCATCAGTACTGGGTCTGCGGGCTGGGGAAAGACCTGGGCCCTGGCCTAGGCCGAAGCACAAACATCAGTATCAGGCCCAGGCACTGCAATTGGGCCTCCAGGCCGAACCTGGGCCCTGGTCTATGAGAAGGCCCAGGCATAAGGATCAGGGCCCGCGGAAGCATTAGGTGGGGTATGTGATGGCCTAGGGCACCGAAAGTGGGCGGGTGGCAGAGTAGCTGGTAAAGACAGAAGTTTTGAAAGGACGGTTGAGATGACAAGTGGCTCAGGTGAGGCACAGAGCTGAAGGACATTTTTCATTTTTGGGTATGTATTTCATTGAGTAGCTGGGATTGTTTGTCATGTGCGATGAGAGAGAGAGGGATCACATGATAACATCATGTGAGAACATCACCGCATGACATCACCTCCTAGGGTGGCTGGACACCTTTCCACCGGCATTGGTTGGGACTGGGCCTCCAGGGTGGGCTTTATGTAGGGCTTAGGCCAAGGTCGCACAAATCTACTGCAACCTAGGCCTACACAAGGCTGAGGCTTTGGCCTGTGCCTAGGCCTGTTCTACGGATCCTCCCTGGATCAGGTAAATAAGGGCTGAGGAAGATCCGGGCCCCAGCATTTTGGCAGGTGGGATGGTTGATGGACATAGGAGGCTTCAGAAGGCCCCATTTTTTTTTTAATGTTTATTTCTTTTTTTTAACTAAGAAATGAAATAAACATTAAACAAAATGAAATTCATGGGGAATGCCCCCCCCCATTGAAACAAAAAACGAAACACAATTTTTACCTCAGTACATCTTAAATTTGTAATGCAAATTTTTTTGTGAAGTAAAAAAGCTTTGCAAATGCTGTTTTGCATGCTAAAACAGCAAGTAGTATACGTTATTCTAAACATGCACTATTTGCCCTTTTTGCTTATGAAGTGGCACATGCAAAGTTTTTCTTTTCTTAGTACATCAGTATCCATGATTGTAAGCCCTCCTGGGCAGGGACCTACCAACTGTACCTGAATTTGTGACTTGCCTTGAGCTTGGATTTGGAAAGGCAAATAGTTGATTCTAAATCCAATCCAATGTTTTTCAAAACATGTAATAATTACATATAACATACATAGTAGAACACATTTCACACATCTTTCATAAGCACAGAAATTCATAGCATAGTAACATAGTGTATGATGACAGCTAAAGACCAAAAGGCCCATCCAATCTGCCCAGCGGCAATTTTGCATGCATTTACTCAAAGGAGATCAAGTTCTCACATGGAACCCAACCCCTAATCCCATTGTGTACCTTTTAGAGTTGCAACTCCCACTCCGTGCAACCTTCTCCATGCCATCCATTAAGCACAATGCAGCCATATTACTGCTGCCTTGGGCTGCAACCCTCGCTCAGCAAACGCTGAGCAGTTCCCTTATTACCATTCCTTTGCCACCAGGGATCCTCTGTGTTAGCTTTTGTAGAGAATCCCACTCACTTATGTTAGCATGAAATAAGAATTTATGATTCTCAGTCGCCTTTTATGCTCTCTCATCTTTGCTGCTGAAATAAGTGAATGAAATAAGGGTCTCCGACGTGCAGCAATGAGGTTATTTCTTCACCGGGATTCTCATCATGGAGATCAAATCCTCAGCTGCATTACAAACACATTATTCTCACATAAAATCTGCCACAAAAGCTTTTAAGTAGCTCCCAAGCAGTTCCTTTTTCCACAGAAGCTTCTATAGAAATCAGATGTCTCTTGCTCGTGACTGGTTTTTCATGTTCTGTTTGGTAAAATGAAGTGCTTTAGAACGAGTCAGGAAACCTTATGAGCATTCCGATGATTTAGCATGCTTCATTTTAGATCAAAAACAATTTTCTCTTCTAGACATTCAACCGACATACATTATGCATTTGCATGTGAAAAAAAGTCTCTAATTCAGCTTTTTTGATGCTTCTATCAACCAGTAGACTAACATGGGAATTGCACTATTTTATCAATTTAAATGGATTATCAAAATCTTTCAATATGAAACTTTTCCGGGCCAGACATCTTGATGTGAAAACCTATTAGACTGATTAAAGATACAGTATACACTGGAAGACATGTTCTGAAGATCCAGTGGTGATTGGTACTGCCTGCTGCCAAGAAGAACTGCTTGATTAATTCTCATCTAATACACTTTCCTTTGCCCCAGACTTGCTGAGAGCAAGCAACACACAGATAACATTGACAGTCTTGAGAAAAGACAAGACAATTACTCCCATGCAAATACTCTGGCCAATCTAAGAGGGAGATTTATAAAACTGTGATAGGGCTATAGCATGCGTTAAACAACATGTATTGTGCGATATAGCACTATCATGGCGATACCATGCGATATTTGAGTCTGAAATCCACCCCTATTGCAATGAGCTGCTTTGCATAGCATTTGCATGCATGAATTTTGCAAATCCATGCAAAGCAGCTCATGGATACCTAGTCCTATGTAAATAAAATAATGCGGCTGACTTAGAAATTTTTCAGCCAATTTTATCTATATCTTTGCCAAAAAAGTTATTCTATTGTGGGAGCACCAAGACCCTAACACAGGTCCTGATGCTCACATGGGAGAATTAAAGGGCTATGTGGCCCAACACGACCCTCCTCCACCAGAGTAGACCAAAAGCCACAGGGGGTCTAACTAAACTCTCCCCTGCCTACCACAGGGCTGCATTTGCGGCAGCCTCGCAAAAAATGTTTAAAAATAGAAGAAGTCTGCCGCTCATTGAGGACCTGCCCCCTTGCCCAACCCCCCCCCCATTCAAGCAACCACCTGGTCTAATAGTTTACCCCCCTCCCTTAGGCATGCCCTCCCACCCCCATGAGCTGGTCCCCCTTCCCCCTGGCCCCACTTTCAAATAAATTTTAAAGCTGTTAGGACGCCCTCAACCCTAACAAATTTCCTGGTGGGCTAGTGCTCCCAATCCAGGACTATCCCCAGAGCCCCATAGCTTTAAAATAAACATTGGTGCATAGTGGGGTGCCCAAGACACATCCTAGCCCTGGGTCCGGGCAGCACTATTTTCCAAAATGGCACTGACTGTCCATTGCCCCTACCACATGATGGGGAAAAGGCTGGTTGGTGCCATTTTGGAAAATAGCACCAACCAAGCCTGGGGCAAGGAAATGCCCCGAGCCCTGTTGGTGCCATTTTCAAAATGGCCTGGTCCAGAGGCTGCGTCCTGACACCAGGGACTTTACCAGGGCCCAGACCTGATGCTGCTGCAACCTGGCACAGAGGCCAAGTCTTGACTGCAGGACCTCGACCTAGATTCAGACCAAAGGCCGGGTTCCAATGCCTAGGCCTTGGCCTAGGCCAGGGCTTGGACCCTGGCCTGACACCGCAGCCCAGCCCACAGGCTGGTACCCAACACCTGGGCTTTGGCCTACACTAGGAACCAGGCCCAGGCCAGATGCCATGGCCTGGCCAAGAAGTGGGATCCCAATACTAGGGCCTCGGTCTGACCCAGACCCTATGTTGTACATCAAAATGATGCCCTCCAATGGGGAGGAGGTGCTGGAGTTAACTCCAGCACCTCCCCCCTAGAAGATTGCATCATTTTGTCGAAGATGAAAGAAGACTGAAGAAAGAAGACCTCTCAGTCATGGGTGTAGGGCCAGGGTCTGACCCTGGGCTGAGGCCTAAGTGTTGGGACCTGGTCTCTGAGCTGGGCTTTGGCATCGGGCCTGGGTGCAGACACTGGCCTAGGCCGAGGCTCAGGCATTTGGACCCAGCCTCTGGACCAGACCCCAGTGTCAGGTCTGGGTCCAAGCCGAGGCCCCGGCATTGGGACATGGCCTCTGGGCTGGGTCCTGGGGTCAGGCCTGGGACTAGGCCAAGGCCTCAGTGTTGGAACCCAGCCTCTGGGCCAGGCTGCAACGTTGGCCTAGGCTGTGGTCCAGGTGTTGGAACCCAGGCTTTGGACTGGGTTCCAGCATCAGGTCTGGGTCCGGGCCAAGGTCTCAGCATCAATACTAAGCCAGGATGTGGTGGTGGATTTGGTAAGTATGGTGGGGGGGGGGGGGGGGCCCACTGGTAAATTTTCAGGGCCTGGGTCTGGGCTATTGTTCTGGTCTCAGCCTAGGCCATGGCATTGGGTCAAGGACTAGGCCAAGACCTCAGTGTCCCACTCAGGCATAGGCTGCGGCCTCTTTGCTGGGTTGCAGCCTGTGCCTAGGTGAGGGCCAGGCTTTGGGCCTAGGCCGAGGCGCCGGAGTCATGCTCCGGCATAGGCTGGGATCTCTGATTTGGGTCTTGGCCTATTCCCCAGATGAGGCTCCGGCTTTGGGCCTAGCTCTAGGTCCGACCAACAACTTTTTTTTTTTTTAATTGGTTTTAAAAACAAAAATGAGATTCTGACAAAATTTCAACAGAATTTAACGCTTTCCATTTTAAAACAATCTGAAATAAAATAGGAAATGAAACAAAATTTCCTATTTTGGTCTACTTAGGTGGGATTATGTTGGAAAATATGGCAGCCCTGTGTGTTAGGGGCCACCCTTGTGTGTTTTGTAGGCCCCTGCTACATTCTTTTGTCTCTCAGAATTTTCCATGAGACAAAAGAACGTGGTGATACTGCTGCAATATTTTGTTGTGGAGAGAGAAAATATCACGGGACCATCTCCCCACGAAACTGGATCCCTCCCACGATAAAATGTCATGGCTTTGTGAATCTAGTCTTAAGAAATGTGCAGAAAGCAATGTATAAGAGAGCTTCAACTTTCTCAGAAAACATTTGCTAGCTATTGCTGGGTCTGTCATGCAGATCTTGAAGAGCTGGCATTAGTATTATGGATCTTTTCCTCTACATGCCATCAAATTCACCTCTCTTGTTTTCATCTGATGGTCTCCTCTTTGACTTCTCCATTCTGCTGTGTTGGACCAGGTCAGGAGCCAAAGAGCTTCAAGTCTTTGCTGCCAGTAGTGATGCCAAAGTCTGGAGGGGGGGTGGGTGGGGGGGGTGGAATGATTTTAGGCCACCCATATAAAAACAAAAACAAACAAATAAATAAATGAATGAATTTCAGGACCAGTGCAAGGGTATTAGGCACCTAAGAGAAACCTTCAATGACTTGCCTTCCTCATGTACACCTGCCTATCGGTGACAGCCCAGGCAGAGCATCCTCTTCTCTCGTCCAACTCAGTATCCACCCCTCACTCTCCTCTCGACCTCTGCCATATCCCATTTCCCCCTTTGCACCTGGTCCACGGTATCCAGCATCTTTTCTCTTTATCACCCTGTCCAGTATCCCTCCTCTCTTGTTCTCCCCCCCCCCCCCCCAGTATCCCTCCTCTCAGCATAACAGCATCACCCCTGTCTTTTTACTCCCTTTTTGCAGTGCCCAGCATCCTCTCTCTTCACCCCCTACCTGACCAGAATCCTCTCTCTACATCACCCTCCCCTGTCCAGCGCCTTCTCTCCCGCCACCCACCCAGCACCCTCTCTCCACAGCGCCACCACTCACCCAGCTTCCTCTCTGTCTCCATCCCCCCCCCCCCCCCCCCCCCCATCTACCCAGCATCCTTTCCGTTCTCTCTTGTGGTGCTGTTACCTTAAAAGTGAGTCGGCGGCACTTGGAGGTTTTTGCCGCCCTCCTCCCCCCAAAATTTCGGCACCTTGGCAATCACTTAATGGATCAACTGTCCAGGTGAATTGATAAATAAATAAACAAATGAGGTACAGCGCTAGTTAAAAGAAAACTTGCTCTGTCTTTTCTGCTGTCGCTCATATAGGATGGGATTTAAGGAATGCACAAAATTGGGGTAAAAATGTGCAAAAAAAAAGCTTGTAAGTTAATTTCTACAATTTTTTTTTTCTGTCAGTTATTCTCAGCGGAAGTTGCATGAATTAAAGGCTTGGATACTATTTCAAAACTATGCAAGGAAACTGACTGGCATGATTTTTGCTGTCTTTTTTGTTCCAGTGCATTCCTAATCCTTTAATCTGACCCAAAGTGTCTGTATTATATTCTAAACTCTTCCAAAATGATTGCAATCTTTTTTTTTTTTGTAGAATAAACAGAGACAATATTAAGTTCTAAGCCTTAATAGTTTGCCAGATTAGGGGAGGGAATAGGGAGAAAGGAAGAATGTTCCTTTATAGATGTTCCAAGTACAGATCTGAATGGATGCCCGATCCAAAGATATCTGTAAAAGTGGAACTTGATTAAATTGCATTTGCTTTGAAGTAGTGTAAATGAATAAAAAAAAGTAATTTATCACTGAGCAACTGATTTAAATATTTATTTTATCAGCCAATGAAAATATTTTGAAATGTTTTCTGTTATAATCTTTCTTGTAGCTATCTTTATTCACTCATAATCATTCTCCTGCTTCTTTGCTTTTCCAGCCCTATCATAACTCACCCCATCACAGGGTAAGGTATGGGTCAAGTTGTAGGTGACCCCTTTGGAGAGGCCAGGGCATGGGCTGAGCATGTACCTTAATGTAGCCCAGTGAGCAGTGCCATCCTGGGTTATTGAAAACATGCAGGCCTAGGACTAGAGCAAGATGCTGACCTGGAGTGAACATAAGAACATAAGACATCACATACTGGGTCAGACCAAGGCTCCAGCTAGCCCAGCATCTTGTTTCTAACAGTGGCCAATCCAAGTCACAAGTACCTGCCAAGAACACAAACACTAAATAGATCCCAAGCTATTATTCCTTATTGATTAATAGCAGTTTATGGACGTCTCTTCTAGGAACTTATCCAAACATTGTTTAAACCCAGTTTCACTAACTGCCATAACCACATCCTCTGGCAATGAATTCCAGAGCTTAATTATAGACTGAGTGAAAAAGAATTTTCTCCAATGTGTTCTAAATGAGCTAACTTCATGGAGTGCCCCTGAGAGAGTAAATAACCGATTTACATTTACCTGTTCAAGTCCTCTCATGATTTTGTAGACCTCTATCATATCTCCCCTCAGCTGTCTCTTCTCCAAGCTGAATAGCCCTAACCTCTTTAGCCTTTCCTCATAGGGGAGCCGTTCCATGAGAAGCAAGGCCTGGGACTGGGGGCGCAGCCACGGGTGGTCCTCAGGAACCTGTGCTTCCTCATTTGTCTCAGGCTCCCCCACCCCTAGCAGTAGGGTCAAGTCACATCTGAGTCAGGCCTTAAAGGTATAGGAGGTAGAAGATCTGGATACATTGGACTCACTGCCAGTCCTTGATCCTCTGCTTCCTTTAAGAGGGATAACTTGCAGGAGAAACACCACTGCCCTGGAACTAGACATGTACAGTAAAAGTCTGAGGCCATCAAAGTCTTTCTGTTTACTTTTGGCAGGTTATTATCCCCCTTTCTCAACCTCTTGAAAGATCAGGAGTGCCTGGGCTGGGTGAAAGGATGGAATCCTGTTTACATAATTTTTCCAGCATCCTGAGAGGTATACCAGTATATAAAGTAGCTGCCTTAACTGGAGAAGGAGGAGAGGGAGAGGGAGAATGAGAAACAGCAGAGACAGGGCAGGGAGATTGAAGAGACAGGAGATGGGCCAGAAATTAAAAGGGTTTTGTAGCCACTGATTTGAAGCCCCACATAGGATAGGTTGAGTGGGGGGTGAATTCTGTCTATGCCCTTGCCTGGGACTGAAGCAAAGGTGCAGGTTCCAAAGCAACATAGCAGTGTTTTTTCAGATCAAGACTGAAGAAAGGGTCAAAGCAAGAGGTCCAAGTACAGAAACAGAGTTTCCTGGAAAAGGTTCCAGACTGCTGTTGTGCCAGCAGTGAATCTGCACTGGAGCTGTTTTTAAAAGCTGCAGCCAATTTGGACATGCCTTTTGCTCAACCAATAGATTCCTTCCTGGGCAGGTCTCATTCTGCATGAGAGACTAAAATGATCTACTCGCTCCCTAGCAGTCTGTGACTCCGCTACCAGATTTCTTGCTGGTCGAAGCCCCATCAAATGGCAATATGAACCTTCACTTGCAGCTGTCCAAGTTCCCTCCCAGCCTCATTTTTATTCCTGTCTATCCCAGTCTTGGTAGCAACAATCCTGTGGCTGAGAGGCATGATATACATAGGGATGTGAATCGTTTTTCAATGATTAAAATTATCGTCCGATAATTTTAATATCATGTTAAATCGTTAAAGAACACAATACAATAGAAATTCTAACGATTTATCGTTAAAAATCGTTAAATCGTGTTAGTGCGCACTAACAGGAGTTAGTGCGCACTAACTCCCGTTAGTGCGCACTAACAGAAAATGATACAAATTGACACTTTCCAGGTCAGTAAAGGTCAGTTAGGAATGAATATGTATTCCTATTGGCTGGCTGCCCTCTTATCTATTGATGTTACCAAGGTTCCCACTGAGGTGATGGTTGGGGGGATGGGAAATGGAAACTGTTGATAGTTGACAAAAAAAGTAATGTGATCAGTCAATGTGACTAGAACTTGTGCCCTATTCCTGATACCAGGGGTGTTGTGATCTTCCTGCACTCAGTGCCCTATCCCTGATACCAGGGGTGTTGTGATCTTCCTGCACACAGTGCCCTAACCCTGACACCAGGGGTGTTGTGATCTTCCTGCACACTGTGCCCTATCCCTATTAATACCAGGAGTGTTGTGATCTTCCTGCACACAGTGCCCTAACCCTGATACCAGGGGTGTTGTGATCTTCCTGCATGCAGTGCCCTAACCCTGATACCAGGGGTGTTGTGATCTTCCTACACACAGTGCCCTAACCCTGATACCAGGGGTGTTGTGATCTTCCTGCACACAGTTCCTTAACCCTGATACCAGGGGTGTTGTGATCTTCCTGCATGCAGTGCCCTATCCCTAATACCAGGAGTGTTGTGATCTTCCTGCACTCAGTGCCCTATCCCTGATACCAGGGGTGTTGTGATCTTCCTGCACACAGTGCCCTAACCCTAATACCAGGAGTGTTGTGATCTTCCTGCACACAGTGCCCTATCCCTGATACCAGGGGTGTTGTGATCTTCCTGCATGCAGTGCCCTATCCCTATTAATACCAGGAGTGTTGTGATCTTCCTGCACACAGTGCCCTATCCCTGATACCAGGGGTGTTGTGATCTTCCTGCATGCAGTGCCCTATCCCTATTAATACCAGGAGTGTTGTGATCTTCCTGCACACAGTGCCCTAACCCTGATACCAGGGGTGTTGTGATCTTACTGCACACAGTGCCCTACCCTGATACCAGGGGTGTTGTGATCTTCCTGCACACAGTGCCCTAACCCTGATACCAGGGGTGTGTTGTGATCTTCCTGCACACAGTGCCCTAACCCTGATACCAGGGGTGTTGTGATCTTCCTGCATGCAGTGCCCTAACCCTGATACCAGGGGTGTTGTGATCTTCCTACACACAGTGCCCTAACCCTGATACCAGGGGTGTTGTGATCTTCCTGCACACAGTTCCTTAACCCTGATACCAGGGGTGTTGTGATCTTCCTGCATGCAGTGCCCTATCCCTAATACCAGGAGTGTTGTGATCTTCCTGCACTCAGTGCCCTATCCCTGATACCAGGGGTGTTGTGATCTTCCTGCACACAGTGCCCTAACCCTGATACCAGGGGTGTTGTGATCTTCCTGCATGCAGTGCCCTATCCCTATTAATACCAGGAGTGTTGTGATCTTCCTGCACACAGTGCCCTAACCCTGATACCAGGGGTGTTGTGATCTTACTGCACACAGTGCCCTACCCTGATACCAGGGGTGTTGTGATCTTCCTGCACACAGTGCCCTAACCCTGATACCAGGGGTGTGTTGTGATCTTCCTGCACACAGTGCCCTAACACTGATATCAGGGGAGTTGTGATCTTCATGCACACAGTGCCCTATCCCTGATACCAGGGGTGTTGTGATCTTCTGATACCAGGGGTGTTGTGATCTTCCTGCATGCAGTGCCCTATCCCTATTAATACCAGGAGTGTTGTGATCTTCCTGCATGCAGTGCCCTATCCCTATTAATACCAGGAGTGTTGTGATCTTCCTGCACACAGTGCCCTATCCCTGATACCAGGGGTGTTGTGATCTTCCTGCACACAGTGCCCTAACCCTGATACCAGGGGTGTTGTCATCTTCCTGCATGCAGTGCCCTATCCCTGATACCGGGATGTTTGCAAGAAGATCACAACACCCCCGGTAACCGGGATAGGGCACTTTGTGCAGGAAGATCACAACACTCCTGGTATTAGGGATAGGGTACTTTGTGCAGGAAGATCACAACACCCCTGGTATCAGGGTTAGGGCACTGCATGCAGGAAGATCACAACTCCCCTGGTATCAGGGTTAGGGCACTGTGTGCAGGAAGATCACAACACTCCTGGTATTAATAGGGATATGGCACTGAGTGCAGGAAGATCACAACACCCCTGGTATCAGGGATAGGGCACTGTGTGCAGGAAGATCACAACACCCCTGGTATCAGGGTTAGGGCACAAGTTCTAGTCACATTGGCTGATCACATTACTTTTTTTGTCAAGCTACCAACTGTTTCCATTTCCCATCCCCCATATATTGTCAGTGGGAACCTTGGTAACATGAATAAATAAGAGGGCAGCCAATAGGAATACATATTCATTCCTAAACTGACCTTAACTGACCTGAACTGACCTTAACTGACCTGAAAAGTGTCAAATTGTATCATTTTCTGTTAGTGCGCACTATCATCGGAAAAAACGATTTTTTAACTAAAAAATCGTGCCAAACACGATTTTCTTCTCCTGCCAGACGATTTCGATCGTTAAGACGATAGGGCACACGATTCACACCTCTAATATACAATTCCCTCCTGAACCTGGTATAAATGTGCTATTCAGTCAGTCAGTAGATGGCATTGTTGAATGAAGACTGGGACTCTTTTCCTTCTAGGGGCTGTAAATGCTACCTCCACCCTGGTTTTGGCACCAGGCCCAACCATAAGGAGAAGAAGAATCTGAATCCAGGGCAGATGCACACTGCACTGCTACTGGGCCTTCAGTCTGGCCCCTTTGTTAGGTATTTTAAATTATAAGTAGAGCAGACTATCAAAATATATATATATATATATATATATATATATATATATATATATATATTGCCATTAAATACGGTTGTCAACATGCGTCTATGACGCAGTTTGCTACCATGATGCAGTGTGACTGCCATAGTAAATATATGTTTTGTGAATACTCATGCCAAATTGTGTTAATAATAATAATAATAATATTAATAATAATAATAAAAGTAAAGTCAAAAGAATTCTTTTAAAATATTTTCTTTTTTATGAATGCATGTTATGAACTTATCTACTGTTAGAGATTGAATAATCTCATTTATTTATTAGGGTTGTTCACCCTGAGCCAGTTTTGAACTAGCAACCTACCCTGATAGTTCTAATTTCAAGTCTATCACCGTTCTCCATGTTCACCTGTAGCTCTTCTCTACAGCAAACTTCATCCTGCAATTTAAAATGCTGGATTAACATTGGTTAATTCATCAATAGCCAAATTTGTTCTTAGTCAGTACAAGAAAGCAAGACAATAATGAAATAGGGTGCAGATTAGTGAAAGAGCACTTCATATGAAGAAGCAATTTTGTATTAGTTATTATAAAAAGAAAAAAACAGTATTGTGCATGCCGAGGAACTGAGAATGTGCATTGGACATGGGTTTGCGGATCTCATGGAGATGGATGGTATAAGCTCAGTTTTTCTGCTGTGGTAGGTCACTGGTGCCAAGCAATAGGGATGTGAATCGTGTCCTCGATCGTCTTAACGATCGATTTCGGCTGGGAGGGGGAGGGAATCGTATTGTTGCCGTTTGGGGGGGTAAAATATCGTGAAAAATCGTTAAAAATCGTTAAAAATCGAAAAATCGAAAAATCGAAAAACCGGCACACTAAAACCCCCTAAAACCCACCCCCGACCCTTTAAATTAAATCCCCCACCCTCCCGAACCCCCCCCCAAATAACTTAAATAACCTGCGGGTCCAGCGGCGGTCCGGAACGGCAGCGGTCCGGAACGGGCTCCTGCTCCTGCATCTTGTCGTCTTCAGCCGGCGCCATTTTCCAAAATGGCGCCGAAAATGGCGGCGGCCATAGACGAAAAAGATTGGACGGCAGGAGGTCCTTCCGGACCCCCGCTGGACTTTTGGCAAGTCTCGTGGGGGTCAGGAGGCCCCCCACAAGCTGGCCAAAAGTTCCTGGAGGTCCAGCGGGGGTCAGGGAGCGATTTCCCGCCGCGAATCGTTTTCGTACGGAAAATGGTGCCGGCAGGAGATCGACTGCAGGAGGTCGTTCAGCGAGGGTTCCGGCGCCTCGCTGAACGACCTCCTGCAGTCGATCTCCTGCCGGCGCCATTTTCCGTACGAAAACGATTCGCGGCGGGAAATCGCTCCCTGACCCCCGCTGGACCTCCAGGAACTTTTGGCCAGCTTGTGGGGGGCCTCCTGACCCCCACGAGACTTGCCAAAAGTCCAGCGGGGGTCCGGAAGGACCTCCTGCCGTCCAATCTTTTTCGTCTATGGCCGCCGCCATTTTCGGCGCCATTTTGGAAAATGGCGCCGGCTGAAGACGACAAGATGCAGGAGCAGGAGCCCGTTCCGGACCGCTGCCGTTCCGGACCGCCGCTGGACCCGCAGGTTATTTAAGTTATTTGGGGGGGGGGTTCGGGAGGGTGGGGGATTTAATTTAAAGGGTCGGGGGTGGGTTTTAGGGGGTTTTAATGTGCCGGCTCACGATTCTAACGATTTATAACGATAAATCGTTAGAATCTGTATTGTATTGTGTTCCATAACGGTTTAAGACGATATTAAAATTATCGGACGATAATTTTAATCGTCCTAAAACGATTCACATCCCTACCAAGCAATGCCTTCACTGAACAAATTCCTCTTCCTCAAGGTTATACAGGGGGCATTCCCTCCAGACGACAAAGCAACAGAGCACAGTATACAGACCCTCTAATATAAACTCCGTGAAGGCAATAAGCAGGCACTAATATAGTCCAAAGCAGTTTTATTATGGGAGAGAAAACTGGTTAATTGAGTACAAAATCAAACAGGCAAACAAATAAATATCATTAGTACCAAACAATAAAGAACTCTGAAATGAAACACTTCTAGCACACCCCAATTAACTTGAAATGGTGAAATATACAGAGAAGATGAAAGCCCATTTGGACTGCTTATCGTCCCTATCCACCGCAGTACTTCAGCTGCTTCATTTCTGACTTTACACTCTCTTCAATCCCAACTAAGGATTCTCTCTGGTTATCCCGTGCTTTCTTGAATTCTGCTACTATCTTTTACCCCGTGGAAACAAGATTCACGTAAAAGACTTCTGCTGAATCAGTTGAGGGTATGTATGGCAGCGGAGCCAGAGTCCCTAGCAGGAAGTTTTGTGGCAAAGCTTTTCATTTCCACAGCACTACAAGACAATAATGTGACGAGGTAGCTTGTTCAATGAAAGTAACCCAGTCAGGCACCAATAAACTTTGCTGTTGGGAAGCAATGGAGAATGACCGTACTCTAATATGCTATGGAGTACTAGTAGTCTGTTCTATGGGAACCCGTGGAAAGGAATTCCCTAAGTAATGTAGAGGGTTCATGGATTATATTATCTGTCCCTGAGTAGGTATTCACATATCCAAGAATGGTAGGGTACATTGACTCAGTTGCCCCAAATCTAGGTCTCAGTGGGTAAGATTAGTTGTGTTATGATGCTTTTGTGGATCCTGGATGCTTACCTCCCTCTAGGCTGGTTTAAATTGGATGTCAGGGCACAAGTTACTCTGACTGGCCTTAAAATGTGAGTTGTTTAGGCAGAGGCAGGTGCCTTGTATTTAGAGCCACAGAGTAGCTTAAGCAGAGACAGGTTCTGACAGCAGTTAGCCTGGTGCATGGCCCCACCCCAGAGGATAAAGATTGGCCCCTAAGGGGTTAAAGGAGGAGTAGTCTCGTGGTTAGAGCAGCAGGCTGCAAACCAGGGGAAAAATGATTCAATTCCCACTCCCACTTCTTGTGACTTTGGGCAAGTCACTTCATTCTCCCTTACTTCTGGTTCAAATTTAGCACCTGATTCACAAAGGGTTTTTCCCATAGACACAAAATGGGAAAAAAAAGCCTTAATGAATCTGGCCCTTAGACTGTAAACCCTTTAGATATAGGGAAACACCTATAGTACCTGAATGTCATCCACTCTGAAGTGCCCAAAAGGAGGAATATAAAATTAAATACACACATAAGTTACACCAATGTTCAAAGCAGATTTACACATATAAGATACTTTGAAAATTGTCCCACCTAATCTACTCGCACATGTTTCACCAGCTATAGTGTTCATACAAATATTTTGTGAACATTTATGAAATTTTGTAGAAGGCCATTTCTGCTCAGAAAACACTGCTTTACCTACAGAAGTCCTTCTGAAAATTATCCTCCTATGGAGTAAATTTTCAAAGGGGTTTTGTGAGTAAAAATGTATTGTGTTTGCGAATGTTCAACACACAAGTGATTTTCAAAACAGGCCAAGTACACCCTAGAGCAGAGGTTCCCAAACCTGTCCTGGAGGACCCCCAGCCAGTCAGGATGTCCGTGATGAATATGCATGCTATGGAGGTAGTGAATGCCAATTTATCTCATGCATATTCATCATGGATAATATCCTGACTGGCTGGGGATCCTCCAGGACAGGTTTGGGAACCTCTGCCCTAGAGAAAAAGCAAGATAAGGGCGATGTGATAGAGACATTTACATATCTCAAAGGTTTCCATGCACAGGAGGTGAGCCTCATTCAACGGAAAGAAGGATCTAGAACGAGGGGGTCATGAAATGAAGGTGAAAGAGGGTAGATTTAGTAGTAATCTTAGGAAATATTGCTTTACAGAGAGGGTGGTGGATGCAAGGAACAGCCTCCCAATGGAGACAAAAACAGTATCTGAATTAAAAAATCCATGGGAAAAATACAGGGGATCTCTAAGAGAGTGGTGGGAATTATAAAGCTAAACTAATTGGGTAGATGGACAGACTAGATGGACCATATGGCCCTTTTCTGCCGTCATGTTTCTATGTTTCTATACTCACGTGTTCATGCAGGAAAGTGCACGTGAACAAAGTGGGAGTGTTTGGGACATGTCAGGGTGTGGCTTAGATGCCCACGCATGCTTTGCTGCTTTATAATGGCTGTACATGCGAACAGAATGCACAAATACTTTTAATGCACCAAATTCAAACTTGCATTGTGTTTTTTGACTTGTGTTTGGTGTGCTGGTTTCTTCCAGTGAGTGGAAAGTGCACTTGCTAGGAGCAGGGAGAGAGGGATTGGGAAGCTAAATGGGAAATTGTTTTCCTTGACCAGAAGTGTGTTTGGTTGCAATGGGTCTTTTTTGTCAGGTTTATCCTTCTGTTTCATACTAGGTTTGCTTCTGTTCTATGGGGGAACATTTCAATGGATGGCACTGCATTTCTGAGGGTATGTGTGTGTATCTGGTGAGTGGGGCTGACTGGGCTGTGTGTATTACTGGAGCTGACTGTGGGGTGTTCGAGTGGAGCTGAAGTGACATTCAATTTGAGTATTGTAGTGTCCCCAGGAGGCAACCAGGTGGTACTAAAGTCAAGGTTGCAAACCAGTTGCCTTCTGCCCGATCCGGTAATTTTGTGAATTTTAAAATAATTTTCTAGGAGCTGCTCTCCATGTGATGCATTGTCCTCTCACACCAAGGACAAGTCTCAAAGGGCTACTGACCAAGAGGGAAGGGTTAGGTCGGTGTTCATAGTTGGTGATTCAATTATTAGAAATGTAGAGAGCTGGGTGGCTAGTGGACGTGAGGACTGCCTGGTAACTTGTCTGCCTGATGCAAAAGTGGTGGACCTCACAAGTCACCTAGATAAGATTTTAGACAGTGCGGGGGCGGAACCGGTTGTCATGGTACCTGTGGGCATCAACGACTTAGGGAAATGTGGAAGGGAGGTTCTCGAAGCCAAATTTAGGCTTTTAGGAAGAAATCTAAAATCTAGAACCTCCAGGATAGCATTCTCTGAAATGCTTCCTGTTCCACGCACAGGTCCTTAGAGTCAAGCAGAACTCCAGAGTTTCAATGCATGAATGAAACTGGTGCAGGGAAGAGGGATTCAATTTTGTAAGGAACTGGACAACATTTTAGGGAAGGGGGAGTCTTTTCCGAAAGGATGGGTTCCACCTTAACCAGGCTGCTGGTGCTAACCTTTAAAAAGGAGATAGAACAGCTTATAAACTAGAAAGAGGGGAAAGTTGACAGTTGCTCAGCAGTGCGTGGTTCGGAATGAAGTATCTTTGAAGGATACTAATGAAGCAGGAGAGTTAGGTATCCCAGCAAAGAGATTCCAATAAAAACAAAAGTAGTCAATATGCCTATAAGTAAAGAATCACCTGACCTAAAGGATTTCAAATTATTCCTATTAACTGAAAAGCAAGTTGTTAATTCAAACAATAAATACACTTTGAAATCTCTGTATGCCAATGCCTAAAGTCTAAGAAATAAGATGGAAGAGTTAGAGTGTATAGAGGTGAATGATAGGATAGACATAATTTAATTTGTATCTCAGAGATCTGGTAGAAGGAAGATAAATGATGGGACAGTACTATACCAGGGTAAAAATATATCATAATATATAGGGAGGATCAATTTTTTAAAAAGTAATAATTTTTGAAAAATTCTGAAAAAATTCTCAAAACTATAGTGCATTAAAGTGTGAAGGTGAATGATCGAGAAGACCGGTTGGTTTCAGTTGAAACAACGTCAGGCTTGCTGACACCTTCATTTAGGCTATAATTCATATATTGATTTATTGTTCCCATTGCGTTTGATTTGGATTTTTCCTCACTTGGGTAGCTTTTTTACTCTACCGTATTTTCCAGTGTATAAGACGACTGGGCGTATAAGACGACCCCCCCTTTTTTATACATATTTTTAAGAAAAAAAATAATTTTACACTCAAACAGGAGCAACCCTATCTATGAAAAGGCAACACTACAAATACCGTATATCAGGCCCTAAAAACCAATATACCTCTTATTAGGAAAACAGAACTAGCAAGCAGCTATAGATCCCCACACATAAATAATTGTAAAACTATACTAATAAGCAGAATAAATGTTTCAAAACAGCTATGAACAGAATAACATCCAACAATTAAAAACTCATAAAAACTATTAAACATTCTCCAAACACCAATAAAATATTTCAAAAAAGCAGACACATCACATAATATTAAATAATTAAAATGGCAGTCAATCAAGAAAAATAAACTTAAAAAGCCACCTTTCCTTACCCCCTCCAGCAGCTCTCCTATTCCTCTTCCACTTCCTTAGGGCCCATGTCTCTCACACACACACACCATACCAGTCATGCCCCCATGACCAGTTTCTGTCTCTCACACACCAATCATTTCCCAAACAGTCTTTGACACACACACCAGACACCTTCCTGAACAGTTTCTCTCATGCCATACACACACACAGGCTTCCCACTCCCGTGTTCTGCTTACCATACATATACGGGCTTCTCACTCTCATAATCACTTTCTCTGTCTCACACACACACACCAGTCTCTCTCTCATTTCCATGCTCACTCTCCACGTGCACAGGCTTCTCATTCCCTGAATCACATTCTCTCTCTCACATTCACACACACCAGTCTCTTTCTCTCACACACACCATCACCTTATCAACCAGTCTCTCTCTCATGCACGCGCACACACACACACACACAGCCAGCCCTCCCGCTCCCATGCTCTCTCTCACATAATCAGGCTTCTTACTCCCATGCTTTCTCACATACCCAGATTTCTCACTTCCATGCTTTTTCTCTCTCTCACACTCACATACACATCAGTCATCTCTCTGAGCAGTCACTTTCATTGTCTCTCACACACGAGCTCGCTGACCAGTTTCTCTCAATCACACACATGCTCTCAATCAAATGCATTCTCTCACTTACACACAGGCAGGCAGGCTGGCTGCTTCTCTCTCTCTCTCACTCACTCACTCACTTCCACCCCCCCCCCCCGAGCACAAATAGTAGCTGCAGCAGCTTCCTCCTCCAGCCCCCGCAGGCCAAGAAAGAAGAAACCCATCGGCTGCGGGAGGCTCATGCTGCTGTCTCCTTTCCCGATTACCAGCTCCTTCGACTGCTCAGGGCTGTTCCTGCTGTCGCCGCTGCAATTTTTTCACGCGGCACGGCTCTTTCTTCTTCCCGCGCATCACTTCCTGTTCCGGTTCAAAGGGGGGGGGGGGGCGGGAAGAAGAAAAGGACAGCCGTGGATGCCACAGCTTTTTTTTTTTTTTTGCACCGCTACCGTTCCCGCTGGGCTTGAACGTGCTGATAGCCCAGTGGCAACGGCAGTGCGGTGCGCGGGAAGGAGAAAGCCGTGCCGAATGAAAATATTGCAGCGGTGATAGCAGGAACGGCCCCGAGCAGTCGAAGGAGCTGGTAATCGGGTAAGGAGACAGCAGCATGAGCCTCCCGCGGCCGATGGGTTTCTTCTTTCTTGGCCTGCGGGGGCTGGAGGAGGAAGCTGCTACAGCTACTATTTGTGCTCGGGGGGGGGGGGGGGTGAAAGAGAGAGAGAGAGAGAGAGACAGACAGCCAGCCAGCCAGCCTTTGTGTAAGTGAGAGAATGCATTTGATTGAGAGCATGTGTGTGTGATTGAGAGAAACTGGTAAGAGAGCAGGTGTGCCCTATAAGACGATACCCGGCGTATAAGACGACCCCCGACTTTTGAGAAGATTTTCTTGGGTTAAAAAGTCATCTTATACGCCGGAAAATACGGTATTTGATTTTGACTTTAGATTTCAATTATACCAATATTGACTGGGTAATTGAAACATCAGAATATGCTAGAGAGGTAAAGTTTCTGGATGGAATAAATGACTGCTTCATGGAGCAATTGGTTCAGGAACAGAGAGAGGGAGGTATTTTAGATCTAATTCTCAGTGGAGCGCAGGATTTGGTGAGAGAGGTAATAGTGGTAGTGCCACTTGGCAATAGTGATCATAACATGATCATATTTGAACTAAAAAAACTGAAAGGTGCAGCTGCAAAAGTTAAGAGTGCCCAACATGCGTGGACATTGTTTAAAAATACCATCTTAGAAGTGCACTTCAGTTATATTCCATGCATTAAGAAAGGTGGAAAGAAGGTCAAATGATTTCCGGCATGGTTATAAGATGAGGTGAAAGAGGCTATTTTAGCCAAAAATCTCCCTTCAAAAATTAGAAGCTGGATTTATCTGAAGAAAATAGGAAAAAGCATAAGCATTGTCAAGTTAAATGTAAAACATTGATAAGACAGGCTAAGGGAGAATTTGAAAAGAAGTTGGCTGTAGAGGCAAAAACTCATAATAAAAACTTTAAAAAATACATTATTTCTGAAACAGGAAGCCTGCAAAGGAGTTGATTGGACTGTTGAGATGTTCAAGGGGTTAAAGGGGTACTTAAGGAAGATAAGGTCATCTCGGAAAGACTAAATGAATTATTTCCTTCCGTGTTTACTAATGAGGATGTTGGGGAGATACTATTTTCGGAGATGGTTTTCAAGGGTGATGATCACATGAACTGAACCAAATTACAGTGACCCTGTAAGATGTAGTAGGCCAGATTGACAACCTGAGTGAGAAGGAATTGCAGGAGATACATCACCAGATTCACCAGCAGGCAGTAGAGAAAAGGAACACTGATACAAATACATTTCATAGTTACATAATATTGACAGCAGAAAAAGAACAAATGGTCCATCCATTCTGCCCAGCAAGTTTCTTTCAAAGGTGAAGGTGTATTTATTTACAACAGAGAGATATTATTTGTGCACAGCAAAAACTTATGTTTTCCTGAGATGTCCTCTCCTTTTGGGGAATGGCTCTGGGACATCTGGCTGCTCAAGCCTGGTGTTTCTGGGTAGAGGTGTGTGGTCACTACTGATAGTGTCTTTAGAGGCCACGAACACAGAAGGTGGTGACAACAGCTAATAGCTGCAAGAGGGCTCCAGAGGCAAGAAGCACTCCTAAGAGCAGACATTTGGGGATCCAGAGAATGAAGGCCTGCCTGTACTATTGGGCCTCCTCTTCAGATGACATACAAGATGAGGCCATCTTCATGCCAGCAAAGGGGGAAGTCTTCAGCTGGATTATCTGAAGGGGTGAGGTGGGAGGAAATCTTCCTCAGAGGTGCTGGAGGTGTTGGTGGAGGTAGCATCCTTGGAGGTGGTGGAGCCATAGGAAGTCAAGGTGGCATCATAGGTGGTGTTGGACACACAGGAGGAGTCTATCACCAGGCTAGCGGAACTACAGCTGGCAGAGGAGCAAGCCATCGAGGTGGTGGTGCAAATGCAGGGGGAGGCAGCATCCAGAGGCTTTGAGGCTGCCAGGAAGCATTCCATGCTGGCTTCAACTGGCATGGAGGCATCCACTGAAGCAACTCCCTCAAGACAAAAATCATGGCCTGCAATTTCTCCCGCAGTACCTGACCAAGACCCTGCATATCCTGTCTTATATTCTTTAGTTCTTCCTGCACAACTTCCTTGAGGCCCTGTATGTCCTGCCTTATGCTTACAAGCAGGTTTGCCATGCTATCATTTTGGAGCAGCATGCAGCTCTTGCCTGGAGTGCAAGACACCTCATAATCAGCTCCTGGAGAAAAACTGGCCTCTTCCCTTTCTCTGCCTTCCCCCTCAGTGACATCGGGTTCCAAGACATCAGGAGTAGGTGGTTCAATATAGGTGCAACAAAGCCTGGGTGTGCTCATCTCTTGCCACATCCCTCTCATACTCCTCTGGGGCTGCTACATACTCTGCAGACCCTTCCTCTTCTGATTTACCCTGTGCCTCTGGGCAAGGTGGAAGTGCTTCTGCATGCCACCTAGGCCTTTCTGGTCCATGTCCATCAGAATCTTGTTGTGTATCATCTCCTGCAAGAAGGTACAATACACAAACTTTTACTATCTGGCCTTTTCTCATCTGTGGGACCTTCCATACAAACCCAGAGAATAGTTACATAGGCCCCACTCTACGGCTTCCAGCTCCTGCATAACCTTCTAGTCTAGCAATCCCTAGGGTGTCAAAGCTACTGTTAATCACTTTGCTTTAATAATCCTACAAGCTTGAACAGAAAGAGGGCTGGCAGCAAGGCGCTGCCCATGATGGCAGTCCCTATCTGCCTTTTAGACCATATACTGTCTGTAAATATGTAAATATGTGTGTGTGTATATATGGAGAGAGAATGAAAAACTTTATAATCTTTATATATAAAAAGGCTTGTGTCAGTACGTCGGTTTGTTTGTCATCGTATGGCATTCTGACCACTAGTGGCATATGAATATTGGAAATTGTATCCTATATGTGGAATTATCCAGTTTTAGAGTTCAAGTGGACTGCATAGAAGAATGTGCCAGTGTATGAGTGGCAGTGCAACTCAGCCAGTAGGGGAAGGCATCAGAGTGAAATAAAAGAGTTTGTTCCATGAAGATTAGTTGCTGGTCACTGAGGAAGGAGTCTTAGGGTCTGAGGTTCTGGAGGGACTTGAACAAAGTAGAAGTCCCTCCAGACCCCTTGGTAACACTGGGTCTATGGAGAGAGAATGCTAGACCCAGTGTTACCAAGGGGTTCCAGAAGGAGTTAAGGAGTGAGAAGCTGAAAGGAGAATTTGAGTTTCCACAAAGCCCTGCAGGAGTTCAGATTTAGAAGAAGCAGTGAAAAAGAGAGTTTGAGGAGACCAATGCCAGAGAGGATTGGAGTAAAGTGGGAAATTAAGTTGGAGTTCTGCAAGACACACAGGAGACTGGTACCTTGGAGAAATTCCAGTTGTGGCTGAGGAACTGCATCTGCCTGCTGAACTAGACAACCCAAGCAATGCCAAGTACTTTTCACTAGTAGATACTATTTGCAAGAACTTTGTTTTTCTTAGAAAGACTGCTCACCTTGTCACTCTTGAGAGCTTGTGGTATCTTGCTCACCAACCCCTTGCACTGCAGCCGCTGATATATGGCTTAAGACCATTCGATCTGCTTGGGTGAAGGTTATCTGGCTGGTGGGCTCTTCCACCCTCTTTCTTGTTTGTTTCTCTTTGACCTTGTATCTAAGATCTCGCCACTTATGACTGAGGTCTTGCACTCTTTTGTTGTCATCGTGGAAGACAGCATTCAGTTTATGGCACATCTTCTTCCAGGTCTGTTCCTTTCTGTAGGATCCCACTTTCCTGGATGCCTTCCCATAAAGAATGTTCTGGACCTTCATGACCTCCTTGACAAGAAAGTACACCTCCCATAGTTAGAAGTTAGGCTTCCTAAGCAGTGGTCCCTTTCCTCCAGGCATGGTGCAGTTAGGAAGAAATGCTATGAGACCTGTCCTTATAAGCTCACATTAATGCATAAAGGTGACGTAATTATGCATATAAGGGGGCATGTTTAATGCACATAAAATTTACACATGTACTTTTATGAAATATATTGTATTATTTAGCACAAAACCTGTATACACATACTTTTTTATTATGTATGCAGGTACAGTGCCTTTTTAGAAGTGATATGCTCATATTACTTTCTTGTGTGTGAGTAGAGTTGGCCAATATGCTAATTATTGAGTATAAGGGATCAAAGGCATGTGTGGATGATTGATTATCTAATGCCTTTTCCTATCTTTTATTGACCTTAGCTTTTCTCTCTACAGCTGATATGTAATTAGAGAGGGTGAGGTCCTTCAATTACCCCAACATTCATCTTTGTTCCTGTATGGGCTCTGTGTATTGTAAGACACCTGGCTGTTAGTTTCTTGAGGGTCTCCTTTGCTGTATCTACCCTAATACTCCATTTAATGTAATTTATGTCTGGATCAGAAGCAGCTGTGTGCACTGACAGTTCTGATCTTGCTTTAGAAGATTTCACTCAAATTCTGAAGGATTGTTATATGTGAGGGGGTGAGGTAATGGTAACATCTAGGAGTCCCTGTTGGCTCACAGCTGGGAGCTATAATGAGAAAGTCTTCAAATACTCTTCTGCCTACATGTCTGGTAGAAGACAGGGGCCCAGGGGAAATCTCTGTACAGACGGGCTGACCTCCATTGGAATATAGGGTTTCCAGAGATGTTAGTGTTGGCATGGCGATAAAGGGATTTCCAGCTGGAAGCTGAGACCCTTATTGTGGTTAATGGCCCCTAACTGGGGGGATAGTCTGTGTAAGGAGAGAGAAGGTGAGGACTGGGCCTGTAGCTACATTAGCCACCTGTTCAGCCTTCATTATCATGGGGTATGACTGAATTTGTGCCCTATAACTTTCATTGACATAAACAGCTTTTAGGAGATAGAGGTAGATGATTAGAACGTGATGCAGACAGTTTTCTGTCGAAAAGAGCTCCTACCTGCACATCTTGTGACACCTTCTCCGCTGGAAGATTTCCTGTTGGAGAAAGGGCCACTACATGTCTGCAACTTGCTTCCCTATTGCATAATGTTAGTAATAGTGAAGCAGACAAGCTATATCATGGCTATACCATGGTTTGTGGCTTGGCCGCTCTCAGAACTCTGGCACTCTGAGGAGATCAAATCTAAGTGATGACTTACAGCTCTATAGTGTTGTGCCTATTACAGCAAGGACATTCAGAGGACCTAGTTCTAGAATACCAACCCAAATAAACTGGAGTGTAATGACCCTTTGGGTTCATTACCAGAAAGGACCTATTTAACTCTTTGAGCTAGGACAGGCAGGTTAATAAATTAGGGAGACACTATTCGGCACAGACCCCCACTTTGAGGGTGCAGGGATGGCTGTTTCCCTTGTGATATTGAAGCAGCTTGCAAAAGTGCAAGGGAGGAGCAGTGCAGCTTGATTTTTGGAGTTAGAGGAAGTGCAAGAGCTTTTGCCTCAGTTGAATTTTGAGCCAACCTTTAGGGAAAAGGGAAAAAGATGGGAAGCTACTTTTCCAGTCCGTTCCTTGGCTGGTTGGGTCTGTCTTCTGGGCTGCTTTTAGGATTTTCCAGTTGTGTTGTAAGAGGCCTTGCAAGATCCCTGGTTTTTGGCCCAAAGAGAGATTACAGGGAAGCCTCTCCCAGGAGGGAGGGGGGGAAGCAGGATAGGGAAGACCTGCCCCTTTTGTACCCTCCTCGAGGACAGAGGTAGGGTAGTGACCTGCTGCAAGTTACTTCTAGTGTTTGGAATCAGTTATGGGGAAAAAATTTGGTTAGAAGACCTGGGAGGAAGATTTTGCTTTCCCCTTCTTGTTATGAAGGAGGAACATCAAGAGAGCTGTGGAGTTCCTGTTGGAATCCTCTTTCCAGCGAAGGATGCAAAGAGAGAGAGAGAGAGAGAGAGAGGACTGTGAGTAAGATCAAATCTGAGATATTCTGAGGACCCTGGGGAAGAGGTAATTTGGGACGTGGTGCAAAGACTGTTTTACTGTTTTGTTTTTTTTACCAGTTTTGGCAAGAGGGGGTTCTGCCCAAACAAGAATACCCTTGCCCACTTGAGACCCTTACTTATCTCAGGTAGAAGCGACAGTATCACCCCTGCTACCCAGGGCCTTGGAAGAGAAATTCCTCCCCACCTCCTCACCAATAAAGGATCCCGACCCATGGGGCAAGAATGAGAGAGTTGGAGTTAACATCGGCCCCAAGATATAAATTGTTTTATGGCCTCATTGATGATTAGTCATCACCTAGATACGGGGTTACAGGAGCAGAAATGAGGCAAGGGTAGATGAATGGAGAATAGAGTTTACAGTAAAGGGCTGCATTCCTAGCTACATAGAGCCCAGTGTGTGGGAGTGAGAGTGAATGCAGTAGGCTGTCCAGACAAGGAATAGACTCAGGGATGATATGGTATGTAGAACGCATAAGAAGAAGCCACACACAAAAGTTTAAATAATTAATTACATTTTTATAAATATTAAACTTTTAAAATTTTCAACAAACTTTTAAACAACAAATGTTTGTGAGAGAGTGTGTGTGTGTGTGTGTGTGTGTGTGGGGGGGGGGGGGGGCGGCAAGATGGCATCTTAGCCAGCAGCAGGGTGGATGTGCTCCAAAGTTTTATTTACCTTTGCTGCCTTTTTCCTGCATATTTCGACTGCAATGGTGAGGAAAAAGAAGGGCAGTCACTCACCCATCGGGGTCCCTGGCACCTCAATCTCACAGATTCATGACTTCCTCAGGTCATGCATGTCTGTTATCAATGCTGCTAGGAAGGCTGTAGCAATGGTACCAGAGGGGGAGAGATTGGTTTCCTTGGCATCCTTGAGCCCAGTTGGCCTTCAGCAGCCACTGCTGCCCAGATGTTTTCTTCAGATCTCTCCAGCAGGAAGTGCTCTACTTCTGCAAGGTCTGGTTTCTCTGCACAGGGTGGAGTCCAAGAGCACCGCGCTTCAGAGATCTTGTGGCCGATTGAGCACCATGTGAAGGGAGAATTGGCACAATCAAGTGAATATTCAGCGAACCAGACCTCACAGGAGGTGCTCAGAGAAGATTGTATTTCAGCACAGGAAGGTAATTTATCTGAATTGCAAGTTACTGCTTTTGTTGATATCCTCAAGGTGGTCAATCCCTCATAAGTTCTGTGACAACTGAGGAAACTTTACAGGCTATGGATAAAGTGTCCCTCCAGGACTTATGGTGCATGATGACCAGGGTTGAGTGCAATCTGGTGGGGAGTGTGACTCAATGGTGTAAGTGTACATCTAATGCCACGTGTAAGTTTTTTAACCAGATATGGGCCATCAGTGCTGTAAAAGTATAATTGAGGAATACCAGGTCAGTCTGTTGAACTACAGAACACTAATGGGGGCTTAATGAACGATATAACTTCCTTAAGAAATAAAATGGATTTCATAGAAGGTACAATGAGATATAAAAACTTGCAAATAATCAATTTTCCTGTGCTTAGATTGATTTCTTCCTATGAACTTTGGAAGAAATATTTTCTTGAGGTTCAAAAATTTCCCCCTGAGGTAATACCTCCAGTTTCTCATGCTTACTATCTCCCTGGCTATAATGAAACTGTGCAAGAAAAGGATAAAGAATCTATGAAACATAATAACATAATGAATGATGGCAGATAAAGAGCAAAATGGTCCAGCAAGTTATTTATTTATTTGTTTGCTTACTTACATTTAGTTTTAGGGTAGTAGCAACTGCTGCTTCATGCAGGCCACTCCCAAGCCTTCTGTTCAGGGCAGTAGCAACTGCCACTCTGTGCAGGCCACCCCAAGCCTAAATGTAAACTATAGCGGGCGGATTTTCAAAGCCCTGCTCGCGTAAATCCGTCCGGATTTAGGGCCTTGCATGCCGGCGTGCCTATTTTCCATAGGCCGCCGGCGTGCGCAGAACCCCGGGACGCGCGTAGGTCCCGGGGTTTTCAGAAGGGAGCGTGTCGGGGCGTGTCAGGGGCAGGGCCGAACGACGCGGCATTTTGGGGGCGGGACGCGGCGTTTCGGGGTGGGCCCGGGGGCGTGGTTTCGGGCCGGGGTGTTCCGGGGGCGTGGCCACGCCCTCCGGAACCGCCCCCGGGTCGAGTCTCGGCGCGCCAGCAGCCCGCTGGCGCGCGTGGATTTATATCTCCTTCCGGGAGGTGTAAATCCGTGGATAAAGGTAGGGGGGGGGGGTTTTAGATAGAGCCGGGGGGGGGGGGGGGGGGTGGTGGGTTAGGTAGAGGAAGGGAGGGGGAGATGAGGGGGGGGGGTAAGAGAGTTCCCTCCGAGGCCGCTCCGATTTCGGAGCGGCCTCAGAGGGAACGGAGGCAGGCTGCACGGCTCGGCGCGCGCCGGCTGCCCAAAATCGGCAGCCTTGCGCGCGCCGATCCAGGATTTTAGAAGATATGCGCGGCTACGCACGTATCTTATAAAATCCAGCGTACTTTTGTTTGCGCCTTCTGCGCAAACAAAAGTACGCGATCGCGCAGTTTTTCAAAATCTACCCCCAGGTGTACAAAAAATTACCCCATTTCTTCATTTTCATTTTCAGGCCAGCAGGGATCCTCTGTGTTTGTCCCACGACCTTTTGAAATCCATTACTATTCTCAGCTTCACCACCTTTTCCAGGAGGGCATTCCATGCATCCATCACTCTTTCTGTGAAGAAATATTTCCTGACATTGTTCCCGAGTTTTCCCCCCTTGGAGTTTCATATCGTGACCTCTAGTTTTACAACTTCCTTTCAATCAGAAACGATTTGATTTTTGTGCATCATTAATTCCTTTCAGGTATTTGAAACTCTGTATCATATCTCCCCGTCTTTCCTCTCCTCCAGAGTTTACATATTTAGGTCCTTCAATGTCATCTCACATGGCATTCCATGCAGACTCCACACCATTTTGGTTGACTTTCTTGACGCCAGTGTCCCCAAATTTAACAGACTTATTGGAAAATTCTGAAGATGAGTTTAAAACCAGGGAGACATTGATGGATTCTTTTGAGGTAGATATGGACTAAGATTTGGTTTTGAGGACTTTCTTTAGGAATAACAATATTTTATTTATGGCCCAAGAAGTCAGGATTTATCCAGATCTTTCCAGGGGCACTCAGGTTCTTATGAAGAGTTTCTAGCTATATGTCAACAAGCTCTAGACATGGGAGCTACATTTTTACTTAAGTATCCCTGCAAGTGCACAGTGGTATTACAGGGTAATACTTATACTTTTGCTGGGATTGATCAATAAATTGCTTTCCTGTTACGGAGCGCTCGGAGAGCGATCCCACTCCTGGGAGAGGTGTGTGCCCTTGGGCCGCGGCTCGACGCCAGAGAGTCTGAAGAGGTGCCGCGGGAGGCGTGGCATGCCCGAGCATGGGCTGGACGGAAGCAAGCCGGAGTGAAGACTGGAAGACAGGCCCTCCTCTGGGCCTGCATGCTTCAGAAGATCCAACAACGCTATGTTGGTCTTGTGAACAGTCCTCCGACCATTCCCAGCCCTTTCGGACCTGCTGCAGGGTACGGCAGGAAGCGGCAGGCCGGATGGAGGCCAGGGCAGCGAGGACTGGAACATGGATGCAGACGAGACTCAGAAACGAGATACTGGAAGTGCAGACGTAGACTCAGAGACAAGGTACTGGACGAGCTGACGTAGACTCAGGAGCAAGGTACTGGAAGTGTAGACGTGGACTCAGAGACAAGGTACTGGACGAGCTGACGTAGACTCAGGAGCAAGGTACTGGAAGTGTAGACGTGGACTCAGAGACAAGGTACTGGACGAGCTGACGTAGACTCAGGAGCAAGGTACTGGAAGTGTAGACGTGGACTCAGAGACAAGGTACTAGACAAGCTGACGTAGATTCAGGAGCAAGGTACTGGAAGTGTAGACGTGGACTCAGAGACAAGGTACTGGACGAGCTGATGTAGACTCAGGAGCAAGATACTGGAAGTGTAGACATGGACTCAGAAGCAAGGTACTGAAGGTGAAGACATGGAGTCAGGAACGAGGTATGATGCATACAGGAGACTCTAGGGCGAGGTACGAGACGGGCAACGTGGAGCGCCCTACATAGCCCACCCGAGGGGCTGGTCACGGACCACAACAGAGGTTGCCGCAGGATACCAGGCTTTCAAAGAGTTCAGGAATAGGGTAAGGCTTTCTCACAGATTTAGGAACGAGGTGCAAGGCTTGCATCACGAAGCGCCCTACTCAGCCCACCCATGGGGCTGGTCACGGACCACGACATGGCTTGCCGTGAGGCACCAGGACATCTTGAGGAAAAGGAACAAGGTGCTAGCTTTCAGGAGACTCAGGAACAGGTTAAGGCTTTCTCACAGATTCAGGAACGAGGTGCAAGGCTTGCATCATGAAGCGCCCTACTCAGCCCACCCATGGGGCTGGTCACGGACCACGACATGGCTTGCCGCGAGGCACCAGGACATCTTGAAGAACAGGAACAAGGTGCTAGCTTTCAGGAGATTCAGGAACAGGGTAAGGCAGGTAGCTGCGCACCAGGCAGTCTATAGCAGGGTTTGCTGCACACCGGCAGCCTGAAGCAGGGATTGCTGCACACCGGCAGCCTGAAGCAGAGTATGCTGCACACCGGCAGCCTGAAGCAGGGATTGCTGCACACCGGCAGCCAAAGGCAAGGCAAGGCATAACTGGACTGGAACACGGGATCGGATTGGAAGACAGGCCGGAGGCAGGAACAGGAACAGGCAAACATCAGGGCTGGTACATCAAGCAGACATCAGGACTGGAACAGCAGGTAAACATCAGACGAGACGAGAAGCTCCAACAGAGAACGAGTAACACTGGACCTTGCAGAAGGCTGGAACTGAAGGCAGCTCCTGGAACGAGGATCTCAGGAGTGACCAACTCCTTGCGAAGGCAAAGTTAGACTGGAAGCTGGGCCCTTTAGTAGGGCTGATGATGACAACGCCCTGGGAGGAGCCAGCAGGGGGCCACACCTAGCTGGCCCTTGAAGAGGAGTAGAGGGGCGCGCGCCCGCGCCCTAAGAAGCTGAAGAGACAGGCTGGAAGGTGACAGCGTCCTCCCAACCACGTGGACCATCCAAGGGAGTCGGACAGGCCGCGGAGCAGGGCTGCTCTGAAGGTGGAAAGGTGGCAGGCTGCTAGCGGCTCCCAGCCGCGAAGACTGAAGCAGGAAGGCAGGGCAGCGGGCGGCTGCGGAGTCTGTAGCAACCGGAGACAGAGGCAGGCAGTGGGTGAAGCGGGGTCAGAAGCAAACCGGAGTCTGAAGCAGGCTGTAGGCTGAAGCAGAGTCGGAGGCAGGCCGGAGTCAGAGGCTGGTTGCAGGGAGCTGGGGAAGCTGTAACAATGTAGAGAGCAGTCCGGGTCCTCGCCCTGCCGGGCGAGGACCCGGACTGCAGCACGGGCACCGGCAGGGACGCCTTCCCTGCCGGCTGAGGACCCCGGGAGCGGCCGAGCATGCCGGGGAGAGCCAGGAGAGACAGCGGGGGTCCCGACCGCGAGGGAGAGCTCGCGACGGGTCGGCCCCGCTGCACGAGGCAGAGAGCGGCCGGGGAGGAGCCCGGACACCACAGAGGGACCGCCGCAGTGGCAGCGGCGTCAGCGGCCCGGCTGGCCGCATGGAAGTAAGGACCTGCTCGCGCTCCTCGCGGGCAGGACCGCAACATTTCCTTAATAAAAAGTCTAAAAGAATCACTTGAACTCCTCCTTAGATGATGAAAGCTGCCCTATTATGGGTTTATCCTGGCTTATATTATCATTTCGCTTTTTTTTCCTTATTTTATTTTTTGGTCATTTCTTGGCCCCTTCCTCCCCCATGAAGACTGTAAATTATATATGTTATTGTAGTTTTTTTTCTTTGCTATGATTTTTCCTGGAGGTAATTGCTATATACTTGATGGATTTCTTGCACCTGAGGTTGTTTTATTAATGTAATTGAAATTTATTTTTAAAAATAAAATTAAAAAACAAAAAAGGGGGTGGGGTGCTAAAATCTAGAGAGATAATTATTTACATAAATAAAAGACCCCCAGGAGGACTGGTCCTGGTAGGCCTAGGGGGGCTACATGTCAACATGGCTGTGGTGGTTGCTACATGTCAACCAGTTCAAGATTGGCTGTGAAGCCTTCTTGAACCTACTCAAGACATTCCACCTCATCCACCAGCCTCCTGAGGTCAGCACACATCACATAGACATCTTCCCCCATTATCCGGACAGCTGCCTCTACAGCTCTAAGAATCTGGGTCTCTGGGCTTTGAGCCACAGCTCCAGCTGCAGAGTCAGCACCTGCAGCATTGGGGTGCTGGCCAGATTCAAGGGGAGACTTCCCAATGAGAGTCTTGGCTCCCTCCTGGTAGCCTCCATCAGAACCTGCATCCTGAAGTCCCTGGGGGAATAGGGGGTGGAGGGCGGCCCTACCAGGGTGGGAATGGGAAAGGGAGGCTGCTGAGGCAGTTCTGGCTGCTGTGTCACTGTAGGGTGGTGGCTGCTGGCCACCTTCAGCCAGCATGGCAGCTGCTCTAGCAGGAGAGTCCGGGCCCAGAAATTCCTCCTTTTGTTGCTGCTCTTTCTCCTCCTTATTGTAGCTAGTGGTGGTGTCTGTGACCAAAGAAAAATATGTGTGGCAAGCCTTCATCTGGTGTGCACTGAGGTTTGATATGTTGCAACATACAAACTGTAGAAGTGTATTCCATTTATGAGAAGGGTAGAGACAATGGAGTGTGATCCCAGCTGTGGGACACCCATCTGCAACCGATAGGGGGTAATAAGGCCATATATAGGTTTTCTCAGAAACGTAGGCTTCTATACAGCTGCCCTTTATAATATAGTGATGACAGCTTGAAGGTTCCTGGACCCTGATTGGCTTCTAGTCTCTCAGAATTGCATGTGTGGGGTCAAAATATTCATGTGGATTCATTTTCATAATCCACAATTGGGTCTAAGAGATCCATTTGTAGTCTTCTAAATCCTTTGTCCTGTGGCACTGGTTAACTTAGTGACGACTCCATGGAATTTCCATTTCTTCTCCAGCTGACAGGATTGCTACTGCAATTGTGTCTCCTGGCACTGCTCCATCAACTCTTTCCTTCCTTCCATGTCTGCTGATGGCAGTGCTAGAAATTCTGAACTTGCTTTTTCATTTGTGGACTTTACTGATGTCTCTGAATATTGCCAAAGGTGAAATGAAACACTGAAGATACTGGTTAGTGCAACCATCCTCTGACAAGACACGAAGACAGAGAAGTGGATGCAGCTTCTGAGTTGGTACCCAGTATGTTGACATTATTTATTTATGTAATTAAAAATGTTTGTTAATCACTTTACAGATTTCAATAAATCACTCAAAGCAATGTTGTTGCACCCGTTGGTCGCAGACGGCTGCGACCTCTCATGCTCACCTCTTTTCTTGCTACTTCGTCAGTTCTCGGAAGAGTGGCAGCTTCCGCCAGCGAACGCCAACCTCCTTGGCGTCCCCGGGACGGTGTGGACGATGCCAACCGTCATCTTGTTCCTGGAGTCACCTAGCGCGCGCGCACGGGCCATCTTTAATACACGTCATGGCGGGAACCTCGGGGGCGTCCCCTCCACATGACGTCACCGCCTCGCTGTATTTAACCTGACCGGCCCTACGCTCAGACGAGTTAGCAAAGAGTTCTCCTTGTTGCTGAATCCGCTTCTCCTTGGATTTCCTGTTCCTGTCTCGGTGGGGAACGCTCTGAGTACCCCTCCTCGAGGGCTCTTCCGCGTTCCTAGGCAATCTGCTCCTCTGAGGGCCTTCCTACCTTGTCCTTCTGGAACCAAGCCTTGTGAGTTCATCTTGCTTCATCTCTGCCAAGCCTTGCTGTGATTCTCTTTGTGGTGTTTCCCGAGCCTCGGGCACTACCGCATTCTCCCCAGCAGGATTCGCTACATCTACTCTGCACTGCAGGAAGATTGCTATTCTTCTTCAAGTACTTCTGGGCTCCAGGACCTCAGACCTTCTCTACACCATCTGCCTCATACAGTCATCCTCGGCGTACCCCGTGCTGCGGGCCACTACCAGATCTGCACACCAGAGGTATTTACTATTCTATTGGGAAGACTGTCTGGCACACCCCGCGCTGCGGACCACTACCAGATTGTCTCATCTGAGGTACCTTCCTGGGTTTACCCCTCAGCTACAGAACTGTACTTTGATTGCAGTACCCGCTCCACGGGTTCTGCTCAAGAACTGCATCTTTACTGCATTCCCCGCTCCATGGGTTATGCTCTCTCTTTCTCCCATAATAAAGTCTATACTACAGCTGTGTCCTAGCTACTGAGACCACGCCTACCAGTGGTAAGGCTCACGGGGCTCCTTCCTGTGGGCATTGACATCTCTCACTCTGGCCCAGGTTTACATCCATACCAAAACATACCAAATGTATAAAATTAAAACACCAAGTTACAATACATAAAAACTCAACAAAACTAAAACATAATTCTACAACATAAAGCATCAGCACAATTGGATCATCCAAGCTATCATCATTAAAAACAATCTTCAATCAACCAGTTGTCTTACCCACTATCCTCTAACGCCCCCAGAAATCATGAACTAGGAGGTCTATAATCAGACAAAGTTTGGATAGCAAAGTTAACCAGATAAACTTATCTGGCTAACTTTGGAGGCATATTCAATAGTGCAGTCACGCTACTGAATATAGCCAGCTATATAAATTAGTTAACTGGCTAACTTTAGGACAGCTCTTTGATGCGACTAGACATAACATAGTAACATAGACATCGACTAACTCTGAATATTGGGGTTAGCCTGTTAACGTAGTACCTGATTCACTAAGGGTTTTTCCCGTAGCACAAAATGGGAGAAAAGCCTTAATGAATCTGGTCCTTATCTGGCAAACTCAGTTCTTCCCAGTTACACCCCTAGACTGCCCCTAACTTGTTTGACTAAATTCTAACTTCCTAACTTATTAGCTGGCTAGAATTTAGCTGGATAAAGGCTAAATATAGCCAAGTAAGCCATTTAGATGGATAATTATTACGTTATCCGTCTAAATGGCTTTTGAATATGGACCTCCTGTTTTTTAAAATTTCTTATGAAACGTCATCATTTTTTTTTCTCTTCCTTGATTTCAATCAGAATCTCATTCCACCATACTGAGACTACTGAAGAAAAAACTTGGTTCTGTACTCTAAGAAGATGGAAAGCCCTCTGGGGGGACTTGCAGCATCAATTGCTGCCTAGATCTTAAAGGTGATTAGAGCATCTCCAACTCAGCTGGTTAGATAACTGCTGTGATAAGCCCCTCTCAAAATCTTGAATGCCAAACCAAATACTTAAACCTATAGCAATGATTTAATGGTGGCCAATATAGGGGAATGGCAGCCTCTTTGCTAGATCTCTCTCACAGAATTCTTGCAACTGCATTTTGTATTGCCTGCAGTAACATTACAACCTGCTACTGCATCAATAGTTACAATATCATAATTTAATACATTTATTTATATAAAAATTTCTTTTACACCGCTTTAAACCAAAGCAATTCACAATAGAATATTCATATGATTAAAACAAATCAACAAAATACAGCACCAGTATAAAACAATCTTAGTCACTGTATCTAACATACGGTTATAACTTCAGTTTCATTTTATAGAAAATTTTCATGCATCACGATGCGTTAGAGCCCTAACGCCCGCGATAACCCCATAACGCAGGTGTTATATATTGTATCGTGTGCTGACCATACAAATTTTCAAAATTTATTCAAGTGGGCGGATTTTGGGAGGAGTAAATGAAAATGAGAAGAGCTAATGCTGCGTGCGATAGCACAATGCATGTGTTATGCATGTTATTGTGAGTGTTAGGATTCGTGGGTTTCGTGGACCCTTGGCCCGAGGTGAGGGTTGATGCAACCTGCAGGGAGGAGCCCCACAGGTCCTCACCGTTGGGAGGTCAGCTGCAGCAGGGGACATGGTAGTAGTGGTAGAGAGATAGGACGTCCTGCGTCACAGCGACGTGATCGCAGGGGCCCCGAGGAGCGGGGCAAGAGACACAGTTAGGAGGGGACACCCAGTACTCAGGCAGAACTGGAGATACAGGTACCAGAGGTGGAGCCTCTGACAGAGAAGCGCTAGGTGCCCTGAGGAGCGGGGAGCGCAAGACAGGAACTTCTGGAGAAATGCAGCGGAGTTTGTCCCAAGGGGCGGGACAGCGTAGAAAGAGAGGCTCTGCTGTGATGACATAGGCTGACCCAAGGAGCTGGGAAGCCCGAGTTGAATCTCCGAAGTAGTGACGTAAGCTGCCGCGAGGAGTGGGGTTGCACAAGGTGGAATCTCTGGTAGAGAAACGTAGGCACTGCCCCAAGGAGCTGGAAGCGCAGAGTACAGTCTCTGGTGTAGAACGTAGGCACTGCCCCGAGGAGTGAGGGAGCGCAGAGTACAGATACTGGCATTATCACTGCCCAGAGGAGCGAGGAGGCGTCTCCAAGGCAATAAGGTAGTTCGAGGGACAATCTCCGAGAAGCAGGGAAGTCGGCAGGCAGGACCTCTGGGAGGTGAAAGGGCTACCCCAAGGAGCGAGGAAGCCTGGAGATGAGGACTCCAACTGGAGTGCGAGCAGGCCCCCTAGGAGCAGATACCTGAGCCAGAGTCCAGAGCCGTAGGTAGATCCAAGGCAGGAACCACAGTCCAAGGAGACAGGAGCAAACACCAGTAGGCGAAGGAACTCATTGCCAAGTGGACTAGCATTGGCCAAGGGAGGTGCTTATGAATCCCAACCTTATGGTGTCATCAGTCTGGGATGCCCCTGAAGTTCCCGCCATTGGGCCTTTAAAGTAGGCCCTGTGGCGCACGTGCGCGCCTAGGAAGGCCAGGAGTTGGCGTGGTGGTCGACGGCGTCCTGGCTGCCACGAAGAATCTTGAGAACTTGGAGATATGCGGTGGTAGCGGCTAGCCCCAGCCGTGAATTGACCTGGAGAGAAGAGCAGGGCAATACATGACGTGAGTATTGCGACCGTCGCTGCCTGACGTCTCCACTCCGCCCACCTTACCGCATTGGCGACTCCCTCCAGGGTTGATGGAAGGCTGGCTGCCATGGCGTCTTTCGGCTGCCTCGTCTGGCAACCCCAGACCGGCCTGATGCTGCAATCCACGCATGTTGACCTGATGCCTAGAGGCGCGCGCGCGGCACAGCCCCGCCTCAAGTAGCAGAAGTGGCACGAACCTCAGGGGCGTCCCCCTGAGATGACGTCATCCGCTTCAGATATTTAAAGGTCTCGGAATTGCTAACAACTGGAGTTAGCAAGGATAAGGATTCATTCTATCTACGCTATTCTGCCTCCTCAGACTAACCAGGGGTACCCACTCTTCGGGGGCCTCGATCTCTTATACTTTGTAGATTGCAGACTGGAACTGGTACTCGCTCCTTGAGGGCCCTCGTTCCCGGATTTCTTCGGAATTCACTTCTGCCTGGAAGTCATCGCTGCCTACTACATCTGTGAGTTACCATCGCTCTCTCAGAGCTTTCCTTGGAACCAGGTACTAACTCCTCGAGGGCCTACTTCATTCCAGCTCCTGGGCTTCTATGAGACATTGTGTGAGTGTTACCATCAGGTTCTATCCATGAACTCTGCATACCCTGCCTACTCACTATATTTCAGTTTCTCTACAGCTCAGCCTCCAGGGATCGCTGTTCCAGTATCTGAGGGACTACAGCCCAGCCAGGCATTCCAGCTCACTACTGCCACCTCTAGTGGTTCAGTATACTGTCTAATAAAAGAACTAGGGTGTGTCTGTCTCCTAACTCTGAGCCTGACCGGTGGTCCCTCTCGGGATCTTCCCCCAGGGGCGTGGTCATCTGCCACCAGTCCAAGGATCCACCCACAACTCTCCTAAATAATAACAGTGAGTTGAGTTGGTCCCGGCAGTCTGCAACCGACGGTCATAACAGTGAGATATAACACTGGAAGTAACTATGCCTTTTTTCCTAGTGTTATGCCTGAAATGTGATTATTTACAAATCCTGTTCTAGGGAGGGAGAGGGGAGCCTTTGGGCTAGTGCACCTATTAGTCATCTATTTATACCACTATAGGAGAGTCATCTAGTAACTCGAGGTGAGGTTTTGTTGATGGCCTAGGGTTTGGGGGCAGTTTTACATGCACAGTCAGACATATGAACAGCACAGTAAATCACATCAAATCTTCACTGATGTGTAGAGTAAGGAAAAGTACACAAAGATGAGATTTCTACAATGTACTCTTGCCCTAGCTTGATAGCTGCTAGGTAGAGAGTGCATCAAGTTAGGGCAAGAGTACATTGTAGAAAACTCATCTTTGTGTATCTTTCCTCACTCCAAATCATATCAAATCTTCACTCATGTGTACTGTGCTGTTCGTATCTCTGACTGTGCATGTATAACTGCCCCCGAAACCTAGCCCACCACCAAAACCTCACCCTGAGTTACTATATAACCCTCCTCTAGTGATATAAATAGATGACTAATATGAGAGCCTTATAAAGAGGTGTTTTTTTTCTCCCCCCCCCCCCCAAAAAAAAATTAATAGCATTTTGATGAATCTAGGGGTAAATGATAGGGATGTGCACAACCTTTTTTTTTCGGTTTGTTTTCATGGTGGACAATTTTGGTCCACTCCCCGAACCCGGAAACATTTTTCATTTCGCTTTCAAAAACAGACTGAAAAAAAAACCCTGCCCCAACCCTTCTAATTTACTTAATTATAACCCCCTCACCATCCCGATCCCCCCCAAGACTTACTAAAAGCCCTGGTGGTCCAGCAGGACCCCAGGAGTGATCTCTCCCTCTCGGGCCATCAGCTGCCAGGAAGCAAAATGGCGCCAGTGGCACTTTGCCCTTACCATGTGACAGGGGCCACCGGTGCCATTGGTTGGCCCCTGTCACATGGAAGGAGCAGTGGATGGCCCGCACCATTTTCTAAGATGGCACCAGCCATCCATTGCTCCTACCATGTGACAGGGGCCAACCAATGGCACCAGTAGCTCCTGTCACGTGGTAAGGGCAAAGGGCCACCAGCGCCATTTTTATTCCTGGCAGGCCCAATGGCCCGAGAGCGGAAGATCGCTCCCGGGATCCCCGCTGGACTACCAGGGCTTTCAGTAAGTCTTGAGGGGGGGTGATCGGATGGTGGGGGGGGGGGGGGGGGGGGGAATGTAATTAAGTAAATTTGAAAGGTTGGGGCAGGTTTGGTTTATTAAAAAATAAATGTGCCTCTCCTCCCCGCACTAACCCGAAAACAAATTTTTTCCCGAATTTTGGGAAAACTCTTTTTCGGGATTTGGGTCTCCCGAACAGAACGAATTAGGCAATTTTGTTGAAATTGTCTAATTCATTCTAAATAAGAACATAAGAACATAAGAAAATGCCATACTAGGTCAGACCAAGGGTCCATCAAGCACATCCCTGGTAAATGAGGTTACTTAAAAATATGAGACATTCAAAGAGACAAAACATTGATTTTCTATGCATGTTATCATCAGTAAATACTAAAGGAAGCAAAGACAAAATATACTGTAGGCTAACTGAGCCCATATTATTCTTATATATGCCCTACAGCATCAATGTATCCTCCAGCTGTTATAAATAGATATATATAAAGGGAAAAATTATCAAAGGCTCAGGCCCTTTTACATGGTTAACATTAACTGTCCTAAATCTGTCAAACTGCAGAAGTGGATTTTTATCCATTAGAAAGTACATATGTATTTTCATAATGTACATACTTTTGGCCACATAGAAAGAGGTGTTCTGGGGGGCATTTGGAGGTACATAGTAGGCATACTGCTAATATATATACTTTACACCGTTTAAAACCATGTAGGCATAAGTGTACCCTTATTCACATTATAAACTTATATTCAAAGACAAAATCCGCAGTGGGTACCTTGTATTTGAGAATCAGTTGAGTTTATCTGAATTGGTAACTA